>NC_092693.1:12295271-12426468 GCF_964275005.1 Diadema setosum | reverse complement strand
CTTTTCAAAATGTGACCACATTTTTTCCTGCCACAGTTTCACTGATTCACCTCTCTGATTTTTTTTTCCATAAAATAATGTATACCTACATCAGGATGGGATTTCCCTCTTACTCTTCTCGTCATGATTTAAGAATGGGATGATTTATCAATATCATACTAGATATGGAAAGATACCTGTTTGAGGTGCACAATCACATGTACAAGCTAGAGCATAGATTAGGATGATCAAGATAAAAAATAAACTTGATACATTCAGTTGAATACAAATTATGAATATAGCCATGTACTTGACTCAAACTTCAATATTTTATGTCTCACCTTTCCATTTTCCTCCCCCCCCCCCCAACTCACACACACAATTACACACTCAGCCAAGAAGCCGTTGCCTAGCTCTAACTCTTTGCAACACCTCCCAACATGCCCACAACACACACAGAGGAAGATATAAAGACTCTTCACTGCTTTGATGTCACACAGTTACTCCAAGCATTTCTCTTGCAAGGTTGCTTGGAGGTAGTTACATTCTACAGAAGTATACTGATATACATGTAGGTAAGGCCTTGCCAGTGTGGATGGAGCCCATGTAATTGGGGCGCAATTTGTCAGAAGCGGGAGGTTGGAATGGAATGAAAGGAAGCACGTAATTGCCATTCAGAGGAATCTTAACGAGATGTATCAGTAGCTGGCCTAGACTATTTGCTCGTTATGTGTTTGTTGACAAGAGTATTGCAGTTTAGACTACTTTGATCATAACTAATCGTACAGGATGGGAGGTTAACGTTGGGCTTAATTGCATTTTTTCTTTTAATTATTGCTGCTGTTGCTGCAACTTGCTGTTCTTTATGAACATAAACAATTTGCCACCCCCCCCCCCCCAAAAAAAAAAGAAAATGTTTTTACCTTTCAAGTGACACTCACAAGTCCTGCCTATCATAATTTCTAGAAAAATATACACTTACAAATGGATTGCGAATCAACATCAAAAGCATGTGGATGCGGCTAGAAAATGTTTAGAAAGCACAGACCTTCACCCAAGCAACTCATTTGCCCAAAATGTTGTGCTAGTGATGTCTCCACCAGTATCTGTCAGCCTATTTGTTGCTAAAGAAATGCAGTGGTGAAATCTGCTACGTTGTATGTAATCATGTTGGATCGCCATATCCAGATGATAGCAAGTATGCATATCTGGATGAATGTGATGGATAACTTGTTATTAGCTAGCCCTGCATATTATGACATCCTGAGCATTCTTCGAGGAAGCGTATTGTTTAATGTTGGCACTGCCACACAGATACTACTATGAGAAATGACAATGCCGACTCCCAATAAAAGCCGATACAAAGACTCTAGCTGTGAATAGAGCACGGTCGAACAAACAGAGAGAAAAAAAAAATAAACCTCACAAACATTTTCGGCTATTGAACCACGTATGACTCACTGTTATTTACCAACCTGATATGAAAAGTATCACATGTTTGACAAAGGGAGTATTTCATCACTGGGAATCTTGTCATTCATTTTCCTATGCTGCCCACCCTGCTGCAGGATGGCATGTTGTGTTGCCATGGTGAATGGTGAAAGAAAAAATCCCCCTTGTCTGATGAAACACTCATGACTCAGTACTCTTGATCAAGAGCAGTTACACATATAAATGAGATTTTTAAAAAAATCATTATTGGAATGACGATTGAAATAATGATTGCAGTGTGTTAAAGGACAAGTTCACCTTCATTAACATAAGGATTGAGAGAATGTAGCAATATTAGTAGAACATATCATTGAAAGTTTGAGGAAAATCAGACAATCCGTTCAAAAGTTATGAATTTTTAAAGTTTTTGTGCAGTCACTGCTGGATGAGAAGACTACTGCAGTGTACATGTATGATGTCACATGCGTACAACAATATAAGGAAAATATAAAGAGAATTTCACAAAATTTCATCTTTTGAAAAAAGTACACATTCCCTTGACCCTTTACTGACCTATGTTATGGGTAATTTTATTCCCATTGCCTTTAGAAAGAGGCAAGTCAAGTGCTCTTTTAGTATGCAAAAAAAGTGAAAATATGTTGAATTGTCTTTACATTTTCTTTATACTGTTGTACTCATATGACATTACGAGCCTTATTAGTCTCCTCATCCAGTGGTTCTAACACAAAAATTTTAAAAATTCATAACTTTTGCATTGATTGTCCACTTTTCCTCAAACTTTCACTGATGTGTTCTACTTAATATTGCTGCATTCTCATAACCCTTACGTTTATGAAGGTGAACTTGTCCTTTAAAGAATGATCGGACCGTGCACACGATACCTGGGATACCATGATTTGAATGTGAATTCTAGCTCGCAAGGAAGTATACAGCCTAAATCATTGTGCCATGTCAATCAAACTTGCTTGTTTCAATGCGTGCCTTGGAATTTTTCTACCTGACATGGTTGGAAGGTCACATAAGCTCCATCTCTAAAATCATGTTTTTAGAGGTCAAGCCGTACACAAGAAAATTTCACAGGAATTTACCTTCAGAGTAGAATTTGAATTTGTGATTGTAATTAATTGAATTCATGGTTTCAGTTTGGTACATACATATCCTAAAAATTGTATTTCTCTGACTGATTTTTTTTTTTTACTATAATCATTATTTAAATGATGTATTTTTTTTTAATGTGTATACTTTACCCTCCAATCTTTGTATAAAATGCTAATTTTGTTGGGCTGACTGATAACACCTCACACACTTATCTAAACAAAGCACCTAGAGGTGTGATGGTCTTGTTAACTCCTGCCCATACAGGGGAAGTTTCCTATATATACCGAAGACTTCCGAAGAGGATACTTATCAATATCAAAACAGCAAACTACAGGTGGCACGTCTAGGAGAGTTATTACAAAATAATGACATTACGACAAAGGTGCGACCTTTGGAAGATCAGTCGACTATCAAGGATGGCAGCCCATATGAGTGTGAAAATGGCATTCTAGCTATCATGAGATTTTGAATTCACATGAGTATTGGTCTATGATTTTTTTTTTCACTGCAGTTTTTAAAGATGGAAGTGTCAGGTTTTTTTCTGTCATGCTCAGAGTACAACAAAGTTCTTCATCAAGTATCTCGAGATGTAGTCAGGGAAATTCAAACCATTGCAGAATTGCTTGGTAGTTTGTGTCAAGCAAAAATGACAAAAGAATGATTTCTCCACATATTATACTTTTATCGTGCATCCCCCCCCCCCCCCCCCATTTAAAAATTTGTTGGCTACGGCTAGCCAGCAAGCATACCTGAGACAAAAATAGCAGAGTAAATAGTAGTACGTGTACACTACATGTATGCTCTAATTTTCACATGGTAAAAGGCACATTAATAAAAGACACTGCCGTTCACAGAATAACTTGTTACAATTTAGGTCTTCAGAGAAGGATGTATCCTGCATCTATTTGAATACATTAGCACACTGGCCTGTTCCTAGCTTGTAGCAAAACAAAATAGTGTCAGTGTAGAAGACAGGGTTCCATGACATTTGCTCCTCCGACAATTGCTGGACCATGAAATAGCTGCATGCTCAGCCAAACATAAATTCTACCCACAAACATAACCCTATAGTAACCATAATCCCAATCCTTGCATCAAACTAAACCTAAAATCCTATCACAACCCTAATCCTAACCCTATTAAGAAGTCCTTGGAGAAAATAAGATCGGAGCAATTGTCCACAAGCAATTAAATATGGTGTGACCAGAAGACAAATGAGACACTCACCCACTCTCTTGGTTGAAGATCCTCCACATGACCTCCTGTGTCATCATACTGATCAGAAAGACTTCTTAAAATCTGAGAAATGAGAAGAGAGACAGACAGACAGACAGACAGAAAAACAGAAAGAAACAAAAAGAAAGGGAAAAGATGTGAAAAGTCAAAGAGGCACATATCATAGAGCAGCCCTAAAAAGCAATCATTTTTCAAAGGAAATTTTCATTATTATATGCACAGCATCTTAAATTTTACATGTATATATACCACAATAAAGCCAATCTTGTATGTTGATACACTATGGAATATGGTACAATATCTATATAGGGTTGAAATTTCACAACTTCACAATTAAAACCTCTCACACAAAAGCTTCGTTCTGCGTAACGCTAAATCATAACCATGAAAACAAGGTAATGCGATCTTCCCTCAAATGAATCAGATTATCATATCTTCTTCAATTTTCCTCTATCTCTCATTTCTCTTTCTCTAGGATGTACATTTCAAACGTTACAGGGGAATGCAAGTAGACAAATGAATGTTTCATTAACTTTCATAAAAGAAAGACAGCAAAGACAACCGAACCTCAAAGAGGCAACTGTATTTAAGCTATTTTTTTTTCAGCCAGAGCTAGGCTCAATCAATATATGATGTGCAATTCTATGACAACATCTTAAATTACCATAAAACAGCAGAGATGGGAGTGAATTACTGACTTGATGCATACAAATGACTTCTGCCATAAAATCAACCGATTCCTCTCCCCCACAAAATAATATACCTTGGTATATTTATTTTCATTTCATGAAATCTAATTGCGGTGAAAACCGACAATCATGACACACTTTATTCCTCTCATACAAAATCATAAAATAAAGGATAATTGGAAGCACTGCTGTCGCCTTTCGAGGAGCTGATCATTTATCGCATGACAGATTTCCTATTAGAGCTGCCACTCGGGGATAGCAAACAATACTTTCATGGCAAATACAACTCTTTCCATTCGACCCCAAGTCACATCTACACAGTACAATCTCCCGCATTCTGTGGGCCCATCAGACACATGAGTAGGATGATAATCAGAAAAAGACCAAAATAGACTCTGCCTTTGTTGACAAAAAAGTCCAGGTACTTTACATTCCTTTCTGCTTGACATTTCCAACCCAGGACACACCACCCTAATGTCCCTCCCCCGTCATCTCACCACCTAGATTTATCAAGCTCTTAACTTCATTTAAAGTGCAGTGGGTGCGACCAATGTTGAATGTGCAAACATTCTCCATGTCTATGGTCTGTCTTCCATCTACACCCTAGGTGTAAGTTTGCAGCCTGCCCTGTGTTTACACTGAACACCAGACGAGAGAGCAAACACAGCTATCTAAACTGACTGTTTCCATGCAAGATGGTTTTAATATTTTCAAATTTACACAGATCAATTTGCCTGTGCAAGTGAGATGACGGCCACACCTTTGTGGACAACAGACCTTAAAAAATGGAATTGACTGAGTATGATGGATCTGTTACAGACATCCTCTTTTCTTTCCTACTTTTTTTGTCCTTTTTTTCATATATATGCAACCAGTGTACTTTAATCCAATCCATCAATGCAATGTTTACACAAATACGATAGGAGAAAGTTCAGATTGCCTAGCAGCACCAACCAAAGATGTTATAACAGTCCCTGTATGCAGATTTTTTTTTTTTTTTTTTTTTATTAGAGCTGAGGCATTATCCATGGTCTATGGATAAGAACCAACCCTAAAGCTGAAAAGGTCTCAGGTTCTAGCCATGTCATGAAACTTGTGTCCTTTGGCAAGATATTCTTATCTATGAATTTGGAGCATTCACATTGGAATTGCCACGGTATTAAATGCCACAGTAATTTGTTGACACCATTTTCACAAGCGAAATACCATGGTCAATATAATAGGATTCATACTGCAGTAATTTCTTTGGTATTGTTCTCATTCCAACATACAAATTTATTAATTTATTAATTTATTTTATTTTTTTTTTTTTTTATTAATTTCTATTTATATGCATGTAAATATTTGATATTTTTCATTTTTGAAGCGCCATGAGCACTGAAAAGTGGACCTGTGCGCTATACAAGTAGCCACTATTATTATTATTATTATACATGTACCATTATTTGTATAGGGCCCCATTTTTCTCTCTCTTCTTTCTTTCTATAAAACAACAACAACATACATGTACCATGGTACCATACATTGTATTTCTGATAAGAATCGCGTATGCACACATGTATCTTCTTCTGGTCATGCGAGAAGTAAAGTGTATATCACTGTATGATTGGTGGTACATGTATTTAAATTCATTCATGATTCACATTTAAATCTTGCATGCATATTTTGTGCAAAATTTGAATTGCCACCATAAATATCAAGGTACAATTTGCGATGTATTTCAGCATATTTTGCTGTGTACAGATTGTACTTGTGTTCACATTAATTACAAACTACCGTGCCAAATACCACAGTATTTGAAATACACCATGGTATTTCACTGCTAACATGGATATAATACTTAATGTCCCTCTCGACCCAGCTGTACAAGTGGGTACATTGTATGAAGCTTTATGTCAATGGGTTAGAAATACACTGTGTAGCAATAGATGATAAATATTTTCTATAGGATATGCTACACAGTGAACCACGCTGCATTTTGTCGGCTATTGGGCTATAAAGGAGAATAAAGTTGGGATGCATTCCTCCCTCTCTGACCTGTTTCTGTCATTCAGTTTCTGGCATTTTTCCATTTCAAATGAATGTGCATGCCACAACAACCTCACTATTAATACCTACAAAAGAAACAAGTCTATTGAATCCAGAGTCTAAATATCTCTGAATGAACTGTCGACTGGGCTTTTTACTCTGCACAAATACTGGATGAAATTTAACAATATGACAAGTGGGTGACACGTCACAGTTACCCTTCCTCTCATATCTGTGCGGCACAACTTGACAAGGATATGTTTTTCTTTCTCTTTCTATTTATTTTCTCAGTAATATAGGCCTGTGAACACCCACGTTCTATTGGAACCTGCCAATAAAAGAGGCTCCCTTCATAGAGAACACTCCAGACATGTGCAGTCTGTATGGTGGAGCATCTATTTCTATCACGCCCTGATCAAAGGTGAAGTTATCACACAGTAACACTTGGGGGGAAAAAAAAAGAAGATCTATCATCATTGAATCAGGCTAGTCCCTATCCTTGACTGTTATTCACCTCAATATTTGAATGCCTGAAAGGGAAATATTTGTGGATTTGTCATCGAGCTGTGTATGGGGGAATCTGTTCTATCGATTTTTCATTTTGCTAACCTTAAAGAAAAGCAAACAAGTTCCAAAGGGCATATATTCACCACAGACAAATTCCCTGGCAAGTCAAAGCAGACACTGCTTTGTTCCAACATTCCCATCTCTCATTGATTACTAGTACATGCACATGCTACATGGTAGCTTCCAAGTGAAGTTGATAATAATCATGTCATTCAATCTAATACAACACACTATAACTGTGTCCACTGTTTAAAATTTACAACTTTGTGATAATTGTTTGAAACCCTCCCCATTTCCATAATGCCTAATTGCTCCTTAATCTACAAAGAATCACATTTTATTCTGAGAGCAGAACAATCACATCTCACCTTTGGGCTTTGTCAATGTTGGACCTTTGTTCAATCATAAACTGGGATTATAATCCCTCGCTGTACCACAAACACAGGAGATCGTTTGAACACTTCCAATAGTCTTCAAATAATTTTGTGACACATGTAAACGCTTCCTCAAGCTTTATTGATGTACAAGTAAATATCATCATATCATATCAACATGGTTACTTAAAAAAAGCATAATATATCATTCAAAGTTCAGATACATTGACTTTTATGACAGATTGAAGCATGACTTTGAATCATATAAGGACAATTATTACCCCCCCCCCCCACCCCACCCTGCCAAATCCCAGTTAGTGATAGGGTAAGAGTAAAGATTACAGTTAGGGTTGGGTTTCAGGTTAGAATTTGGTTTAAAGGGCTAGGATTGGGTTCAAAATTAGGATTAGGGTTACGGTCAGGGGAAGGGTCTGATGGGGTAATTGTCCTAGAACCATTTAAAACCAATATCATTAAATGCTTGGGCAATCAAACTGAAAGAAGAGAAAAAAAATTAAGATTGAATTATTTGAAAAGTCAAGTTACAGTAATACAATTAAATTAAATTTGTGTGCAACTGGTTAACTGCAAAATGAAGTGATGGTCTTTGTTGTATCACTCAGCTATCTTATAACATGGTTTATTGGCAATCTTGGTCATACATGCATGACTGGGAGAACTCCAAACATGATTGGTACATTATAGTACATATTGTAGGGATCGCTGTTTCATGTTTTCTTGAAGTATATGAAGTCAATCCCTTCTCCAGATAAAGAATTATAGACTTTAACAGAGGTCAGACATTGAGTCATCTGTCTTACTTATCATATGGTGGGTCTACACACAGTATGACAACATACAACTCGCAAATTTATACAAGCTCCCAGTACCGGTACATAATATGCTCTCGAATTCATCGTGGACAATTTTCTTTGTACATGTACAACTGTACATCAGCTTTGACAGCACTGTTTGTCTTCATCAATTTGAATTTGAAACAAGGATTGATGCATGTCCACATAAGTGTTTGTAAAACCCTTTGCGTGCTTTGAGTGCCGATTGATACAGAAAGCACACAAGAAGATTGCATCGAGGTTTACATCATGAACAATTCTTGGATGAGTTATTGGTATATCAGTGGGTAAATGCAAACAACACACTCAATTTTTGAAATTTCTTTGTATAATTATGGAGACTGATATCATACTAGGTACTAAGTTTAGATTTCTGACAAACATCTGATGAGGAATGTACTGTCCCATATCAAAGCAATGTCTCCTATCAGGTAAGAGCATTTGTGTTCAGAAATCTTTCTGTGAGTTTGTCCCACAAGAGCAGTGTTCCCATTTATACCAGTCCCGACTAAACAGTGGCAGCTGTCTTGTTTTCATGCCTTGATGTTCTCAGATATAATCAATTAAGGCTAAAGAAGTTGACCCCTAATTACAACGCATGAAAAGCATGTTTGTTGGTTTTTTGTACAAAGCCTGACATGGAATGAATAGGGACTGTACAGTACTGGTTGAGGTAAGGGATTCATGTTTTGAACATTTCGAAGTGAGATAATGAGAAACATCTTATGAAATTTGAAAGAGCATGTAATTTTAAGAAGGATTCAACGTTTATTTGATGAAAATTGGTTTTCAAATGGCTGAGATATCCAAAAAAGCGCTAATAATAAAAGGCGACAGGCCACAACTTTATTAGGATCTCTTTGTTTCACCTTGTTTTTGGATATCTCAACCATTTTAAAACCGATTTTCATCAAATAAACTTTTGATACCCCTTCGAATTGCATGCTCTTTGACATCTCATAGAGTGGTTTCTGAATATCTCGCAAAACGTTAAAAGCTAAATCCTCACCTCGACCAGAACTGTACACACCCTTTAACATACGATCTTATTTCTAGTCATACGGTTTGTATCACAAAGAAGGTATTTGCAAGTGAGCTTTAAGGGCCCCATGTTCAATTTGTACATGTATTTTCCAAACTGAAATGGCTGCCACTTACATACAAATATTGGATATATCTCCTTACCTCTTTGCTTCCCGAGATTTTGTTGAGGAAAGTGGCAAGTTCCTGGTACTCTGCATAAACTGCCCTGCAGACTGCTTGGTAGTGGCTGGCAGCCTCACTGGGCTGGGGTAGATGGCAGGAGCACCGCTGTGAAAACAAGGTGAGAATCAGGAGGGAAATAGATGGGGGTTAGAATGATTGAAAACAGTCAAGGACACCAAAAGAAGTTACCCGCACTCTAGCGTGAAATTCAAATATTTGACTCACATTGCTACACTCACTTTAATAAAACAGGAGAGAGTAGTCTCATTAATGACCATGTAACATTCCTTATGCTGAAAACGTGCCAATAATCACAACAATAACCATTACTACAGATCAAAGATACAGTGTATGATATCCATTTCTTCTTTCTCTTTCTGTCAATTCCAATTTTACGTCGTTGAACTGCTACCCTGTACACTTCAGAGTCACATTTTAACTAGTAAATCTTTAATACTGTTAAATAGTATTCATTTTAACTCAGATTTATCAGACCTGTGTTGGTCAGGTACAGGTATCTTGTTTACTGCCATCAATCCTAACCACTGTATGCACCATGGTTTCTATGGCAACAAATTTAATACATACTGTAATGTGAGATACAGAATGTAAGTCTCTCTAGAATGCCACATATCCAGCACTGAAATGAACATACGATATGATTATGAAGCCATTTTTCAACTGTGGCTCCAGTTTTAAAATCCTAATGTGCAGGCTTTCTATACAAGGACTTCAACAGAAGGTGTAAAGAGACAAGTTCTACATGTAACACTGGTTGCTGGAAAAATGGATGACAGTGAGTTCATGAGCAGGGTGTCACCAAGGGATGGAGAATCTTTTGAATGCACATATCATACAATCAATGTATATGGTATAGTACATTGCACTTTCACATTATGCATTTTCATTGCATTCTATGAATTGAGCTAATAGAAATGACAACATTCAACTCCTTCCTCTTCCTCTTCCCTTCTATTTCATCTTTCCCCTTCTAACGATGTCCGAACATCTTACTTGATTCTCACACTATTCTTCCTTACCACTCTCTTTGTTCCTTTCCCTACTGTCTCCACTAGTGCAACTTCAACTTCCAGCCCATTTACTGTCTCCCACTCTTCACTTTTTGCCCTCCTCACAACCCCCATATGTCGCTTCCCTCTTCGTTTCTCCTCTTTCTAAGCTCTTCTTCCAAACAACGATCCGGTTAAGGACTACATACACATGGTGTCACCGCAAATCTTTCTTCCTAGAAATGACAAATTTAAAATAATTTTTGTGATGTAGGTAAAACCAGGTAAAAAGAGAAATAGTAGAGAATTTACAGAACACCATGTATTCACAGTCATCATGATATCACATACAAATAATGTACATTACATGCGTACAATTTGAATTTAATTTTTCCACACTATTGCCCCATGTGACCATATTATGCATCACTGTTTAAGACCTTTAAAATGGCTGCATAGAGTGCTCCAGCTGCATAATGATGCAAATGCAAACATAGTGTACAGTCATAAGGGACCATCTTCAGATTGTATCCTTCTCCTCAAGCCTGCCTTCTCCGAAATGTTTGCTCTTCACAGCCATCCCCCTAGTATTGGATTATAAATCATCTTTGCATGTAATTTCTCCAAAAGAATTGTCATTATCAGGTTACACAAAACAAGGAGCACTTCAACACTTTTATCCTTTACAGAAAAAAAAAAAAAAAAAAGATATTCATATATCTTGCCCTAACAGTCTAAATATACCAGAGCTGGTGACTGCAGACACTTAGAAACATAATTTGCCCCATATGGTTACTTAGATCTACTGTATTACCATTGATAAATCATTCACTAGCATACCTTGTCATTATGTATCAAGACATGCTCTACAGACAGGATTGTACAGTGGTACCAAATAATACAGGTGTACAGTGTATGTACTGTAAGTACATATAAGTATACATACATTCAGTATATCTCAGTATGAATTCCTGGCATGCATGGTTAAAAATAGACATCAAATCAAAATAGACTGCATATTGATTGCAGCCTGAGGCAGAGCACATGTACTGTGAACATTGTATGATCCGTCTAATGTGTGAAGTGCTGCAGATTAACAACGGAGTTGACGATTCAAATGACACAATCGGTTGTTTGATATTCAAGGGTGTAGCAGAGTTCAACCGTAGTGTAAAATTCCCTTCGCACACCCTGAAAGGCATTTGGAGGTCGCAGGTTTTTCTCCCATCCTGGCATAGCATTACAGACTCTACAGAGCTCATACATAATGTATTGATACTGATAGGAACATGATCACTTAGCCATACACTTTCAGCAGACAAGTGCCCACAATGGCAGGAATGCCAATGCAGGCTACCGGTAATGGGTTTGTGGCACCCTGTTCATTTAAAAAAAAAAAAAAAAATGAAATAAAAAAAAAAAAATCCTTTTAGTTCATTTTTTTTTAATTCCAACAATTTCAAATAAATTCTTCAACTCGTTTGTTTTACTGATACAATGGCACATCTACATACATGTTTGCAGAGTGCTACACTGTACAGTGTTTTTCTCACATTTTATTAGCAAATTGATATTCACTCAAATAAACCTCGATAAGAGATTCCCTGTTTTGACAACTGAGCTGAAGTCAGAGCATTTTTTTCTGGAACAGTGATTCAATCGCAACCCAACATTTACATTCAAATTGACCTGACATTTAGAGTGATGCTATTTGCAGTTGAGAGTAAAGCCTCACAAAACTATCATATATGTAGTTAAAATAAAATGCATCTAGTACATAGCCAACAGCTTTCAAATTTTTATTTGCTTTTTCATGTTTAAGGAAATGACAAAAGTCATTGTGTTGGCAAGTCAGATTTAGATATGGAAAGTAAAAAGTGACAAAAATGTCATAATCTAGTTGCAGAGTTGTTAACTTGGTATCACATTAGGTTTTCACTGTCCCATAGAAAAGAAGATCTTTGCATTAGTACACATTAAATATACATAAGTTTGAACTTTAAAGTAAATATTGTAAATATTCCTTAAAATTTCACAAACAGTTTGCTGCTCCCTGATCAAGGAAACAGAGATTTTGTGTGACTGACCATTAAACAAACAGAACTAGTTTACAAATTGTAAGTTAAATCTAAAATTAAATTTTAGAATAAGAGTGGACCACAACTGTAATTCACTCATAATTTAAAAAAAAGAAAAGGTTTTAAATATTTTTTTCATAATCATTCTTATTTTCATATCAAACACGAACAAAAATATCATATTTCCACTAGCCAAAGTACATCAAGAGAGAAAACACTGAAGTTGATTTTATTACAATAATTAGTATTGACTCCAAAGCTACAATGCAGACTGGGTACATGTTTGACAATCCATCCTATTCGGAAAAAACAAAACTAAACAATTAAAGCAGATGTCACTTTGTATGACATGTATTGCGCTAAAATGGGAGTGAAATGCATACAATGGAGAGACTGGTTGGCTTGGCAAGGCCACAAAATCCATAACGAGGACTGGTGACGGATTCCAAATCGATAATCGTCAACACTCATGAATACGAATGCTCCTAACACCCAGCTGGCACTGTGATGGAATGAGGATGAGTGCACGCAAAGCACCCAGCAGTGTCCCTGTGACACACCAGCGGCTAAACATCCATTAAGTGCAGATTTACGCGGCAGGGTTGCACATCGTATGCAACAACTCAATATGCTCCCACTTGCTCACTCTAGAAGCTCAATTCACTGCAACCCCCTACGTGTGCACATCAACAGGATGACAGGAGGATAGAAATCATTTATGATGCCACTGTAACACTCTGATGAATGCACAATCTGTTTTTGTTTGATATCCCAAACTCTAGATTTTCTTGTCAGGGCTCAGCTGTATCATGAGACAGCCCTATTGTAAAAATATGTCAAAAATGGATGTAGGTAAAAGAGTTTTGGGAAGCAAATTAATTTCATGGTCTACACTAGCAGGGAGAATTAAAGTCATCACATTTATGAAGTAATGACATTCTGTTTTCTTTGGAAGTGCCAAAACTAGTGAAGTGGACAACAGTGATGGTCTTCCTTCAGCAAGTGGCATCAGAAGAAGATATGAAGTTACAGCCAGCAGTTAACCATTAGTCTCTCTGGATAATTTATGACAGTGCAAAAGTAGAATTGTTGTTGTTGTTCTTTAATTAATTTCAGCTCTACATTGTATGTTAGTGGCTTTGCTAAATTTACCCTGTTCATTGTTTTCATTTTGCACATCCCATTGTTAGTACTGCCCTTCATTACAAAAATATTGATGTACAAGTTACATGTATACTTTGAATGTTTAAGGCTTGTACATCTTCTTCACAATTGACAGTGTCCCAGTATTGTATGCAATAACTGAAAACTGTGGCTCGGTAGACTGCATTGCATCAGCATCTGTGCAAACACACAATACCGGTACTGTTCATGTAGTCAATAATTGTACACTAAATTTGACACCTTCTCATTAAACCCATGTCAAAGCTAGTACATTGTACATACTCTTGTACGCGATAACCGAAAACTATGGCCTCGTACAACTCATGTAGATTGCAATGCCATCACAGCATCTGTGCAAATACAATATTACACTGTACAAAAAAGTGTTACAGTATGTACTGTTTGTGCAGTTCAGGATTGTACACTAAAATCCAACACCTTCTCATTACTGTGTCCTAGCTAGTATATTTTATGCAATCACTGAAAACTGTGGCTCGGTAGATTGCAATGCCTGAGCTGCATCTGTGCAAACACACGATACTGTTGCCATAGTCCAGGATTTCACATCATACGTAGCATTCGGCCAATATGTTTGCACACACATTTGTGCAGCGTACTTGGGCTGGTTGTCTTTGCAATCATCATAGCTCTACTTGGAGAACAAATCTGGGGTGATGTGTTTGTCCAGTTCAATATCATGTCATTTTCTAACCATGATGTATGCTCTCCACGGACAATAATCTGTTGTTGTTTTTTTCATCCTTTCTGTCTGATCAAACACTACCTCTCTCATCTCTTCCACACATCTAATAAATTTCTTTTCAATGAATTTGGTGTCTTCCCTGTTCCATCTTTCATACCTTGTTGCTCCTTCTATACCTACTATACCCAAACCTTAGTACAGTGTACTCAAATTCCTTGACCATTGATTTGAATCCATGCAGAATGTGTGTTGCAAAATTAGCAGGTCAAATACAGCATGCTTGCAGGATATTGTTATTGTACATGTACATGATATTAAAGCCCTGATTCACATAATTTCCATGAAAGATGCCATCGATTTACATCTTGTATGCTACAGCGACTGTGTGTGATGATCTAGTAAAATCCAGTCACTCACACCAATATTAGAATTTTCCAATTTCCAGCTTTATCACAAACATTCCAGTTAAACGATTAAAACATTCTGCAGAGATTAATACCTTGTAAAGGGAATTTCTTGAGAGCAACTCTTGAAACATATTTCCTCATTCCTAAAGTAGCTTGACACAAAAAATCACAGAAAGAACATTTGATCTGAGTGCTAGTCAATAGGTAATAAAATAAACAGTTTGATTTGACATTTCAGCATCTCGTAGCACCACAGGATACAAATGTGCTTTAAACTGAGTTTGTGTGTGATGACTGTGCTCAGCTGTTTTTCATCCTGTGACTCTAAATCCCATTTTGAGAGTATTGCACATGCAGTTTGTATTGCATGTCATCTCTTTATACAGGTCAGAAAATTGACAAGGTGGGACTGGTAGAATTACATTTGTAGATCACAGAAGGTCAGGTTCACAAACACATATAGTGAGACGCTAACAGTGCAATGCTGCATACAATGTACCGGTACATGTACCAAGGTACAATTGTACGTACACTTTGTATGTAAAGGGTAAGTTTCTGTGTGTGTGTGTGCGTGTGTGTGTGTTTGTGTGTGAGTGTCCTATACCAACATGCAGATGTAAAACAGTTTGTTCCTATTAATGTCCAATACTTCATCAATCTTCTAAAGGTACATAAGCAAATTGATAGATTGTAATTTTTGATATAATGGATGCATGATTATCAAAATTCAAGATGAACGTGACTGCACACCATCACAAAATGTACTCTCTGCCTTCACAAAGTCTCATTGCTATGTAAGTAACATCTTTTAATGTGGCTTCCTCCTCCCAAATGAGGAGCTGCTGCCAAATCTCATTACCCACCTCCAACATCAGGTTATAGCACCTTCGAAGCCCAGATAGTGTCTGAAGGATGAAGGAAACCTTCCAGAAAGCATACACGTGATATCCTTGTAATGAGGCGGTATTTTTATCCCCCCTGCAGGGGTGGGCGAGGGCGCCGAGTGAGGCATGACTTTCAAAAATTACATCAGTATCCATGTCACAAGATCACTTGTGACAGGCATGTACAAGGTTTGTAGGTGGTTGGGGGGGGGGGGGAAGGGGGGTTAGGACATGTTCTGACAAACCTATTTACACTTATAAAAACAACAACAACACTATGGGTTCCATCTTGACCATACATGTAATCATGTTTTAGGACACCATATGTACTCTGTACAGTCTTCACATTTTGTGATGAATTTTAAAATCTTGACATTTGATTATTATACAAATGTACTGTACGAGCTGAAAACTGTACAAGCTGATATTTTTGCAAATTGCTACTTGGAGGACATTTCCGCGTCTCGTTAATTTTGCGGTTGCGAGGGTCTAACTGACCTTTGTTATTCACGCGTTGTTATTTTCGCGTGTTGTTATTTTCGCGGTTCAAAGGCGATTCGCGAAATTCGCGAAAATGAAACCACCGCGAAAATTTCAGCTCGTACAGTAGTATCTTTTCTCTTCTGAGTGATTCAACCTTTTCTCTTGCTTTTTGTCTGTAAATCAAACATTTATATATTGTCAAACAATACATTGTAGTTTACTACCAGATACAGTGTACATACGCGGATCATATCAGTTCAGCAAGAGTGCACTGACTCAGTCATGGCCATAATTAGATGCATGAAACTTGGTCGTGCTTCATGGAACAAAAACTTGTGTGACTATCATTCATGAATTCTCTTTAAACCACAGAGTGACCTTTTTAACTGCGTAACAAAAGCGTCTCCAGACTTGGCTTTAAAACTCACAATTACCATGAATACAATCAGTAGACAGGCTCTGAACAAATAAAAAATCACAGGCACATAATTCTAGCAGGCTCCACAGCGAAAATAACATGTACGTGCCATTTTTACACAACAGTATAGGCCCTACATAAAATATAATGCATGAATATCTCTTGCCTAAAAGTTACATCAACACAACAAGTGTACGTTTAAAGAATGAAACAAATCAATGTAAATGGGTCTCAGACCATTTCCAGCATTCTAGATTTTTAAGGGAAAAAATTATTTCCAAATCTACTCCATAGCACAATAATTCAAAACAGCTGTCTTGAAACAGCCCTGGTTCCATCTACAGGGGTATACTCAAGGTCCACTCTCCAGAGGTGTACATCACTACAGGGACAGCACACACATTGTTGTATCGAACTGTTGTATCATGCACGATTTGGAACCATGGTGACACTGCCAGTGTGAGACTCTCAATACATTTGTAGCTGAGGTGATAATGTCATCAACTCAAAAGTCTAATAATGAGTAACATCGCCTTGGGCCTAGAAGTTTTTGGTTAAAAAATAAAGGATAAATAACCAATTTACTGGACCATTGCAGCATCTATTTTGGCAAATATTGTATGTAGAAGTGAACAATATCACAGTCTTACGTCTGTAACAGCATGTATTAGTGTGTATGTTTGGAAAATCAATAGGCCAAGATATCATGAGCTAATTTGATTTCCATAAATTTGCTGCAGCTATCACTGTTCTAAGAAATCATAGTATAAATTCTAAAATCACATTTAAACTGTATTCACAATAACCTCTTTTGGGGCAGGTGATTTTTTTTTTTTTTTTTTTTTTTTTTTTTTTTTTTTACATGTAGAGTGCGTAAGTTCTCTCAATAAATGCTTGCTATAAATCACAGTGGTACAACCACACTGGAATTTCCTCCTTTAAGCAAGATCCTGACATGACGATCTCATAGTGAAGAACCTAGCACTATAGTGTGGAATAAAGCAGAATTGTAAAGAAATGAAAACAGCATTCAAGCTACCAGTACTGTGAGGAAGCTGAAAAAGCGATTTAGAGTTACAGTAAATTAGATCCAGTACATACAGCTGTTTTCCCCTCTCTTTCAGTCTGGATTACCTTAAACCATCAAGCGCTCAGTACAGAGCACTCTACAATATATTCATGCACTTTACAGGTTTTTAACCCAGGGCACAGACTGGCTAGATAAAGACATTCCAAGACGCACAGACAATGAAATTTGAATGTCAATGCATGCAGCTCAGTGAGCCTGTGTCTGGGCTTGGGGGAAGTCGTGTTCAATGCATTGAGACATCATGTACCGGCACCTGCGTGACTGTGGTATTAAAGCTTATGGCACTAACAAGTGTTTTTCTTTTTTCCTGATGTGAGTGATGGCATCTGCTGCTTATCCCTCTACTATTTTACTTCATTTCAGTAAAGAAACGTAACAAATCTATCATACCCCCCCCCCCACAAATTACAAAAAGAAAAGAAAAAGAAAAGAGGCATAAAAATTTGTACATTTGGTAAAATTTGAATGATGTGCAAGGACATTTTGCAAAGTGTTATCAATGCAGGCCATCTCATTACAATTCCAGGCAAGACCCTTCATAAAACACTGTCACTATCAACACAACTTGAGTATGAAAGATTACAATTACCATGACAGCTGCTGGACAACTACAAATCAGCTAGCTTGTAGGCCCCTATATCGATTCTAGTTGCTATCATGGCAGCTGTAAATGATTTTAAAAAAAAAGCAATTTCTTTTTTTACGTGAATCATGTTGATGATATTTTGCATTATCAGGCAAATTAATGTTACCTGATACATTGCACCTCTTCAGAGATCACTACAATTAAACTGTTAATTAGCTGATGTGAATAGACTTTCACATCATAAATTAAGGATTTTTCTTTTTCCCCCATTTATCTGCATCCCCCTCCCACTCCCAGATATGGTAAAGAGGCTAGTATACACACTGTTGCTTGATAAGCTTTTTAAATGTCTCCTTACCATGAATTTTCACACATTGGTACATGTCACAAATTGTGCAGCACCAAGAAATATTTTCAAGTCTCAGAAGCTTGGCTCATTCATACTGTACATCTTTATTCTGTCTTATTAAAACACTCCTGAAAAAAAATGTAGAGAAAGTCTGCAGTTGAGGACTTTTTTTTTTTTGTAGGAATTTATCCTTGGAATGTTTTCAGTGTAGACTATCCACCTCTCCCCCATCCCCTCCCCATTTTTTCCCAAGCAGGCTTGCAGTTGGCATAGCAACTGCTCAGCTGGGGCAAGCCAAGATCTTTGACCTTGCAAAAAAGGTGAACAACCTTCATCAAGGGAATAGGGATAAGAAAACTCAGCATGGGCCCTAAGCAGTGTTGTGGGGTGTTTCCATGACAACAGAATACCGAGGAATTTCTCCTAACCCATGTGTGCCCTACAATCATCTCACATGGTGAATAGTCATGAAAAGTGAATTCACAGCAAGCATGTTCACTCTTTAGACAGCATTGCATGGACAACAATTCTCAGGATTTTTTTTTCTTTTATGCTCTCTCTTCTCTCCTTCTCTGTCTTTGTTTTTTTTTTCTTTCATTTTCTTTTCTTTCTTCAACTTATACCTTTAAATTATATCTCTTTGTTTTTTGAGAACTACTTAAAGTTAAGGAGAGATATTAGGCCTATAAATTTTGTCACTATCCCTCAGATAGGACAAAAAGTGGAGGTCCTGTGTATGTGAGAGAACCACAACTCGTGCACATAAAATATCCTCCTTCATTCATTCATTCATACATGTAGTAAAGAGCAGGGTGCAATATGGGCTATCCAGTCATCTTCTCAGATGGAAAATGAAACAAACATGTGGCAAGAAGGCCTGTGGTAAAGATGCTTCAAGGCACGACGTACATGTACTGTAAAACCAGAAATGGTCACATGTAATGGTCAAGGGTCAGTCATAGCATAAAAACATTCAATGATGAATTGTTAGCATAATTGTGATTATCACTAAATAACATTACAATGTGGTGATGCAATCATATAAGAAATAAGCACATGTACTTACTTTTAGCAGATTTGTCATTCTCTGAGATGCATTATTCTCCTGTTCCCTCTCACTGTCTACAACCTTGGCAGCACTGTCCATCTGAATTCCATCCACGACCCTTGACCTCTCCTTCTCCTCCTCCTCCTCCTCCTCATCATCATCCCATTCTTGCACATCCACTATGCCTTCATCCACATTGTCCAAGCCACCGTTCCTTCCACCCACGTTATTGTTGCCATTCCTATTCTCATCCTCTGCATCCTCCTCCTCCTCAGCGGTCATGAAGTCAATTAATTCTTCGAGTGGATGCGAGAGCTCCCGCTCCTCCTCCTCCGACAAGCCGTAGTCCAAGGCAAGGTATATAATCCTTCCAATGGCATTAACCAGCTGTGTGTGCATAACGGCAAGAAACAGATTCGGTGATAGAGACATAAGACACAAATCGTGGTTTGTGGACTAAAATGCAAGCTTGCCTGCTCACACTGCACACAAAGTTACTCCCTTTTGATATTTGTAGTGTATAGAATAAGAACAACCCAAGTTTTTATTGTTGTCATTGGCTGTCACTGTTGTAGAATTATTGGTATTACATTTTACGTTATTGGCAGCATGCTCATCACATCAAGGAACAAGATGGTAAAAGTTTTCCATGATATCATGAAAGAATGAAAAGTTGCAAGCACATTACGTATGCAAATGAGATGAGGGAGATGATGCCATCACTGAACACCTTTTGTATTGGTTTGCATGCCATACAGGTCATGTTCTAGGTTGATAATCGAGCAACTATAATCCCCCTCCCCCTTGTTTTTACTCGCCGTTTGTCAACTGCACTCTAAAATCATTTGTTATTGCTCATCCTCTTTTATTCATCACACAGAATGTAAAAAGACACTTTTTAGTGGAAATCAGTGCACAGGTCAGTGAAAGAGTTGTGAGGTAATCGCATCGCCATCATGTCCTACTTCCACATGAAATTTTGACTCGTGTAATATTTCATGAAAACACAAACAAATATTCTACAGATACATGTATCATTGCTTCCTGATTTTACAGCGGTGCGTCTCCTTCTACTGGCACTTCTACTATTCTGTATGAACATTACAATCTATATGTTTTATTCTATTAAAGTCAACTCAACTTGAAGGATATTTCCTCTTTTTTAAGACATCTGCAAATATCTTCTACTGGTATCTACACTACAGAAACTCACCACATGTTCCGTTCCCCTTGCATTATCTGTAGATGGAATAAACAGATGAAAATGAAAATTTGTACATTTACAGAGGAAGTAGGTGATGACAATATCACATTCATGATTCTAACCCAACAGGATATTTTCTATAATTTATGCAAGTTACTAGTACTGTATATCTTGAGCAGCATTACATACACAAGCCTAAATGCTGTTTGGAAGCACATTACATGCCATGTGCACATTGCATCCTGTTAAAACAGCATCAAAGATCATTTGACCTTATTACCAGCACTTTACACAGTCCATTTTTGCTCTAGGTCTAATCATGAGTAGAAAAAGAGACACCATGTGGTATGGTCATTGCCATTGAATAGAACTTAACTGAGCACTGTTTAATCCATTCAATGGAAGGTGTTCATCTCATCCGAGTCACATCAAACTGTATGCCAGAAAAAGAAAGTCCTTGTTTGGATAGCCACTTCCGTTGGAATAGGATGTATTGAATGCTCAATTATGAGTATTTTACCATCAAACCCTTTTCAGGATGTATGAGATTCTGGTTTTCTATCAAATTGTATCTGAATTATCCTATTCTTTAAACATAAATTCATTTCAGAACAGTGTATTTACCAGGTCAGTTATTCCCGGATCTGAAAATGATTATTAAAGAGGATTACATTCATAATCATATTCCAGTTTAGTTTTAAAACACTGTAAGTGAATTGCCTTAAATACATTTGTTTAAATGTCTTTTACGTATGTACATCAAACTTAAAGTCTGCAAACAGTATTGACAATTTACAGATTGAGCAAAGCATGGACGACTTTGTTGGCATTAAATACAGAACGCAAATTAACCTGCTAACGTCAGAATGAGACTACTTAATGGATGCAATCAATTTATTCTCCTGGTACTATCAAGCTACCAACTACTTGTGTTAACCCAGCACTGACTTTTCCAACCACCACACGGCCTAAATTGTCATGTGGGTGTGTGCGGGTATCAAGTGTCACATGACAAAGCACTAACTGTTCATTAGTAAGGCAACGGCATGATTTCGCAGGGACTATCATTGAAGAAGAAGTAGAAATTTTACAAGTGGGGACTTTTGTCAAATTTCAGTTAATAAATTTATAGTGTATAGACATGTGTACAAGTATAAAACACATGAACACATGTTTTCTCCTACCTTGTCTATGTTTTATTGTATAGTGTATGTCACATTTAAAGGACAAATCCACCTTCACATATATCATATACACTGTACATGTGGAATGAGTGAATGCAGCAATATTCGTAGAACACATCAGTGAAAGTTTGGGAGAAATCGAACAGTCCGTTCACAAGTTATGAATTTTTAAAGTGTCTGCTGAGTTACTGCTGGATGAGAAGACTACTACGTACAGTGTATGATGTCACATTCGTACAACGATATCCATAAGGAAAACAAAAAGAGAATTTCACATATTTTTTTTTTTTGAAAAAAGTGCATAATTCCTTGTCTTGTCACTGACGTATGTTAAGGGTAATATTATTCCCCCTGCCTTTTGAAAGAGGCAAGTCAAGTATTTTTTCATTATGAGAGAAAAGTGAAAATACATGTCGAATTTCCTTCATGTTTTCTTTGTATTGTTGTACACATGTGACATCACAAGCTGTAGTAGTCTTCTCATCCAGCAGTGACTGAGCAGAAACTTCAAAAATTTTTAACTTTTGAATGGGTTGTCAAATTTTCCTCAAACTCTCACTGATGTGTTCTACTTATACCCCTTTCATAAACTCAATAATGCGGATAATATCCGCAACATTTGGTCGTAAAATCGGAGAGGGGAAAGAATAATGCGCATTATTTCGACCCTTCTATTATCCGCATAATAGCAGCATCGGGACGAGATTTTGAGTTTATGAACGCAAACCCAAGTAATGCGGATAATTGCCGGGGTGCGGTCAAACGTCACCTGTCTTTCCCGCAGAAGGGGGGTGTGCAGTCACCATGGCGATTATCCGCCTTTTTCAGGACGGGCGCTCGTAAAAATAATGCGGATTATTTTCAGAGTTTGTGAACGCATTTGTTATTGAATTGTTCGCATTATTCTTATGCGGATAATAGGAGGATGAGTTTATGAAAGGGGTATAATATTGCTGCATTCACTCAATCCACATGTCTATGAAGGTGGACTTGTGCTTGTATCTGAGTTTTTGTTTTCTGCCCCCCCCCCCCCCCCCCCCCATAAAATAGCACGGGGGGGGGGGGGGGGGGTCCTATTCCAACATTCTAAAAGAGGGTGACACTTTTAATGCTGGTTGAATTTAAAATGGGACATGGCATCCTTCGGGCAAACATAATAAGAAACACTGAATATTGAATATCAATGATTCAACATAAAAATGTCCAATTCCTCAACCCTATCACCAAGCCTATTTTAATCTAGGATTCTAGAATCAGTGATGTACCTGGTTAACATGTTTCTTAACTCCACTTCTTCTACTTTTTCACTCTAAAGCAATAATTATAGAAAGTCTCTAATTAACATGGCTGGAAACACATTTTCAGCTTTGTAATAATAATATCCTTTTATTATTATCATTAGTATTAGGAATTATCATTATTATTATTCTATGGGGGGATACGATATGAACTTCTAACCAGTTACATCAAGAACAAAAAATCACTTTCCACAGATACTGATAGTACCTAGTATACAATATACAGTGTAGTACCAGTGTTCTACACATTGTCAAAAAAACAAAACAAAAAAAAATACACAGGGATGGTACAACTGTATGTCATTACCTATGAAGAAAACAACCAAAGTGATTGCCCTTTACTATGAAATGTTCATCATGTACGAAGTTCGACAAAATTCTAAAGTTGCTGAGCTTAAAGTAGCGAAAAACTTGTTCTATAGATCCTGATCCTGAAAATGGAGAGTTGTGAATCAGGATATTTTGGATATTCGGAAGACAGTGCAAGTTTGGCATTACTGAAATGATACACAATTGGCTACAGAAGAAATAACTGCATCTATCAGTACAAATAATGACCACATATTGAAGACCACAATCAACATACCACAGCGGTACAAATTTAGTAATATACTAGGATGCAAGGAGGTGTGTGTGTGTGTGTGTTTTTTTTTTTTTAAGTCTCTGCTTGAATACAAACTAACTGGAGTAGATTTAATATCGATTAGCAAATTATTTCAAAGCTTAGGACCAGAATAGCTACCAAGGGTACTGGTAAGTGTTTTGTGCAAAGGTGGTGCATGCGTGTATGTGGTACATATCTATGTAAATGGAACAAGGTTTGCTGACGAGTGGAGTAATTATGAACTTTCTCATATGAAACAGTTGGAGATTCATTCATGTAGGTTTGAAACAATTACATCAAGGATTAAAGGTGGAGAAGATGCAAGTCATATATTTTCAACAATTAGTTCACAAAAACAAAAACAATATATATATCTGAAATGTGTGAACAGAAGTCCAGATTAACAACAGTTTGAAGAATCCTCTTTTGTATTAATAATTGTATTTTTACAATCCCATAAAAATCTTGGAGCTGACCCTCAAAGTCCATAGTTTAATATCAATGTATTATAAATAGCTATAGCATTTAAATGAAACATTGGTTTGGATGGGATGAAAAACCTAGGGCCAGGCCCCTAAGTCTATAAATAATCCAGCATTCCTTGATAATCTATTTGTAATCAGTGTTTGTTTTTATGTGTGTGGGTGTTTGTGTGAAATAGATGTCTTTTAGATACCAATATTATGCACTAAAGTAATGCAGTCAGACATTAGTATTCAACTCTTGCTATTAAAGTCATCATTGGGCCTGAGGGGGAAAAAAGTATAGCAGACACATATCAAAGAATAATGCATTAATCATCGTCACTTTTATTTTAGCCTGATCGTATCTCCTGTCATTGATTCGTCCAACCCAGCAGTCAGCACAGTGAGGGCCCATTCATTGAGGAGCTAGGCTAGGCGTCGGCGAGGGTGACCAGTAATTGGGCCGCCGCTCGCTCCATCTCCACGTCCAAGCTACATACATACCTGTGCTACCCGGAACGGCGCCGGCGAGGCAGACGTTGCCATCTCGACTGAGCAAAACGCCCCTGGCTCCTTCTACTAATCCAATGTCATTTCTCCCGCTGTTCTCGATGACATACTTCCCACACTGGTAGCAAAGAGCCCAAGCTTGTTCCTCGTTAAGTGGAGCACCAAAAGCTTCCAAGATTTCTTGAAGGGAAATTATTTCCTGTCCTTCAACCTGGACACCTGAATTTGGATCTCCTCCACTCATCATAGCGAGAGTAGTTTCATTACCCAGCTACCGGTGGAAAGGCGAAGCGGTGCTGGGAGAGCACAGCGTATGTAGCAGCCGTTTTTCGCGACCTACTTGTCACTTGACAAGTGACACTGTTGTCACTTGCATCTCGTACAAAGTGTAAGTATACAGCAGAAGCACAATGTATCCAATGCACGCCACTGTCGATGTCACCAAGAAGCTCCTTTGTGCTACTGACTTGTGGTATTAAGGTGGTATCATCTCATCTCATCCGAGATATGAATCTCCTATTTCAAATGCCGGTAATTTCAACATGCGCATCATGTAGTACCACCCCACGTCTACGCATCAGTACCCATGCACCCAGCAGCTAGCCGTGCCAATAATACAGCTCAGGTACGTGCGTGATCATCTGTGGACTGCATGCGCCCGATCGACTCTGCGAGCGAATGCAGCTTGTTGTCATCATGACTGTGTGTTCTGAACACTACTGAGTACACATACACACACACGCGTACACATGCACAAAACTACCATACACACGGACACACACATACACACAACTACATGTACCACAAACACACACACACACACACACACACACACACACACACACACAATACAAAACTACAGTTTATGCACAATCACTGGTCACCACAACTCATACACCAAAAAGTGTTTTTGTCCCACTTTTGTTTTATTATCGGTTGTAAAGCGGCGCCGTTACAAATCACATTATTTTCTGTTTTATGTGGATGCACGGGTATTTTGTGAGGTTTTCTTTCATCAAACATTGCTGGCATTTTTCATGCTAAAAATGCATCTCCTGAACTACTTTATAGAAACAAACTGCAGTCTACAGCAAGCAAACCGATTTTTCCTTACCATATGCAATACGGGTAATAGAGAAATGGCCAATGCAGATAACCCATCGAGGTTGCTGTAGTTCAGATTTAAAAATAAACCGCATGTCATTGTCCGCAACATTATTATGACCATTCTCAACCATTCTTTCTATTACTTACTTATTTGTAACCAAATCGAAAGCATTTTATAGTACCGGTAATGATATAAACTAGCCTATGATGTGTATCAAAACGCAAATATCTTAATCTGAAAGGAACCAATAAAAGAGAGTAAACCAGAAAAGTCAACTGGAAGCAGGTTAAATTAGATGAGGAAATTAGAACATTGAAGAACATGAACGGGAATGGAATAAGGACACGTCATGATCGGCGGACTGAAGGCTGGAAAGTGAATGCATGATAACGACGAGGATATTAGAGAAAAGGGGATGGGTGGGAAGGGGAAATGGAGAGGTCGGAAGTACACTGACTACAACTATAATAGCGTGTTTCAACTATTAAAGAGGAAATCCGGACGATTTTCATAATCTTATTTCAGATCATGTATAGTATAGGCCCTACATAATAAATCGACAGCTCTATGTTTGGATTTGTGGAATTACTTGTGGTCATTGAGCAGAGAAACTGCTACTCTGAAAAACCCAAAACAAATTAAACTGATCAAGAATGATCCATGGCATAATCGGAGCTTGGAGGCTCACATACTTCAGAAATGTAGCAATATAATTCCGTTGCAATAATGCTTGTTTAACAAGTTTACCTGTGTAGAATTCATACATGCTTTCTTCCTTGAGAGTCCTACTCATGCATTCTTGTGAAGCTGCTATATCAGCATCCTCGCTCATTGTGATTTGTTATATATCGATAGCATTCTTATTCCTCATCCCAATCACTATAAATTCTGAAACTCTGTATACCCAGTAGGCCTATTATATCTAACCAATTTATAATCGTTCAAATGTGAAAGTCTGAAAATCATCGGGAGTTCTCCTTTAAGGTTGATCCCCATGTAGATAGATATGCGATACTCTGCCGCATGAAAAGTTCATCTCTACAGGCAGAGCTGTTAAAAGAGACAACGGAGAGAAAGAATGTTCTTCTCTTACACCACTTGCTGTACAATCAAGTTATTGTGGCCACCATTATGTCGTTGATTTATATCTGCAAAGTCTTTGAGGGGAGCAGTAAAATAAACATCAGCGAAAGAGGATTGACAAGAAAAAGACGGAATGTTTATACATGTAGTTTAGAACGATAACAGGAAAGAGATGAATCCAGGAGGTGCAATTGGCGGAATAAACTTTGGGATGAAGATCAAATAACGTTTATTGCCATACAGGAAATTAGCGTTTCCTTATTGTAAATTTATAAAGGGGTGGTGATGAGAGGAAGTCGATGGTTTGTGCGACAACATCTGAGAAAGGACCGCCGGTATTGTAGTTTTATAAATTAGACCAAATTAGCAAACACAATTTGAACGGAAAGGCGCTCGAGAGATGGCGCCATTGCCAAACCCTGATTAGAGTACCGACAGTAGGTGGATCAGTGCCAGAGATTAACATTGGGAAAGAATCTGAGTGGAAATGTCAGAAATGGTTGTTTTAAGTGTCTTTTTTATAATCTTATATTTTCTTTGTTTTAACTATTTTTGATAGCCAAAAATGTGTGTGTATGTGTTGGAGGAGGTGGGGGCTGTAGTCCCAAACCTCCATACTTATTAGAATAATGATTATAATTATTATTATTACCATTATTATATGATTATTATTATCATCATCATAAATCATCATTGTTATCATTAATCTGAAACCATTACTGATGTAATGGTAACAATAATCAGCATCATCATTCTCATCATCAAAATGATATTAATACATCTATATACTTCTGCAATAATGCTTGTCTTGCGACTAACATTGGGATTGATATGGGAAAAGGGCCTGCTGCTGCTGGCATAGATATTATTGATATCCACATTTCAAGAAGTTATCTTGATAACTTTCTCAATGTTTTATGCATTCTGTGTTCCGCAGATTGAGGAAATGCTTATGTAGGACCGTATCTTTCAGTCAGAGCCATAAATGTGCTAATAATCTTATTAAACAATGTTTATACCCCAACAGGCCAATACGGGAATGCCTGTAGTTGCAAGACAAATTTTGATGTACAGGTGTAAGAATCAAGGTAGTGTGTTTAGTGGATGAGGCTGTAATGAGCATTTTAAGGCCATATTCTTTCATCATAACCACTTCTAACACCTTCACTGCAAAGTGACTATCTCTTGATGATTTTCACTTAAAGGGGATTGAAATCCAAATATGCATGGGGATTTATGAATGCAGCAATATTAGCAGAACACATCAGTGAGAGTTTAAGGAAAATCATACAATTTGTTCAAAAGTTATATATTTCAAAGTTTCACTGCCACCATCCCTGGATGAGAATACATCCTTTTGTGATGTCATGTATGGAAAACGATACAAAGAAAATCGAAGGAAAATTCCACATTTTTTTTTTTTTAAATATTAAAAAAAGAACATTCCCTCGACTTGCTACTGACATCATATGTTAGGGGTATTATACTTCTCCCTGATTTCTGAAAGAGTTAACAATTGCTCTTTAATTATGTTAGAAAAGAGAACTTGCATGTTGAATTTTCTTTGCATTTTCTTTATAGGCCTATTACTTTCCTTATGTGATGTCATAAAATGATGTAGTCTTCTCATCCAACAATGGCAACAGGAAATTTTTGTTACAATGAAGTAAAAATTCAATTCCAAAATTATCATTTATCCATCTTTATTTACTTTGCTGTTCGCCCTTCACAAAATGTTGAAAATTTAAAATGGGAGTCACCAGTACATTATATTGTGTGGTTGTGCAAGCCAGATGACACATCAGAAACAGATATGATACAGTTGGTACATGTACCATGTGTGTCCCTTTAAATTACTCAGTTTAATAACTTTCCTTGAGAGATAAGATGCCATATCAAAAAACAACAAAAACCAAATCCAAACAAACAAAAGTATTCTACATGTTATGATTAAAGTGCATGGAATCATGGCATGTTCAATTGTTTTCATTTCTATTGGTCACATATAAAATCTCCGCTTTGGGTGCAATTTCATTCACCACTTGATTCACCAGAAATTATGTTCTGTAGCCATTTTAGTGCAGCAAATATTTTTATGAAATGCTCAAACTTACATTAGCAAACAACAAAAGTTGTAAAGTCATTAAAAGATAATATAAAGTCATAAAAGATCATAAAAAGGGGACACAAAGCAAAACTTATTGCTTACCCTGTTGACTATTGGCTTTCTCTTCTTATTGGGAGGGGGAGCAAAATTAAGTAGATTCACATACAAATATGGGCTTAATTACAGAGCAAAGAAGAAAGGAAACAGAAAAGTACTCTCCTGTAATGTGAGTTGCTCTAACTTCTCTTCTAAATAACTTTTGAAAAGTAATTACAAAAAGTTTTTGTTTGTCTTTGTTCTATTTTTTTTTTTTTTTTTTTTTAAAGATGTCCTAATTCAGGCACAGACACACACACACATCCACACATAACAAAAACAAAAGCAAGTTATATAAAATGAATCATGCACAGGGAAGGAAGTATTGTGGTAAAAGTTGCTTGGAATTTACTACAGAAAGGTGTAAAACACTGTTTTTGTATGGTAATCAATCACATGCGTTTTCAAAACACAATATGCTCTTCTACACAAATGTTATTGTCACTGCAGTTTTTCTATCAAGTTACATAAACATTAGACTATGAATATACATTGTATGCAAAATCCACTTGTAAAAGTATTAATATACAATCTGCATCAAGGTATCAGTATAACTGGATAGTATATTGCACTGTTGATAGAAATGCCAAAGGCAGGTACATGTACAGTGGACTCCCGTTATAACGAAGTCCTCGGGTTATATATTTTCTTTGGTTATATCGAAATTTTGTTATGACTGAACAAATAAACAATAAGAATACATAGACCGGATAATGTTGCGGCCTAAGTTTTTACTTCGTTTAACAGGAATTTCGTTGTCACCATGTTCATTTTAACGGGAGTGCACTGTATATAGAGGACGGAATACTTCCATTAAGTTATTATGAATACATACATGTGTGAGCACAGTTCATTCCCTCTGCTAATGGTGATAATGTATGAGTTAACAGATTCTAGGTCACAAGGAAAAAGCCAGTACTGTTCACATTGGCCTCATCCCCATCTGTATGAGAGACTTTGAACAGTGTGTACAATGCTATGAGGTTTTCTGTGCAAATCAGCTCTCAAAGCTATAGGGATTTCTGTACCAATCAGCACTCAAAACACACAACGGAAATTAGCCCCAATGAGGCACAGGATACACAATGAGTTCTGGAAAACTTACAGTGACAGAACCCACTAAAAACTGCATAGAAACAAAACTGCATCACTGTAAAGGTATTACATGCTTGCAAAGTTTGTTTCCTTACACAGCAAGCAAACTCACGACTTAGAAATGGTGTAGGCTACACGTACGATGTCAGCAAAGGTTATGTTATCTTGAAGATCAAATTTTAACAATTCATCAAGGAATGTGTACTCATATACTTCAAGAATTTCCTAGATATGAAACCACATGTGCTAAACACTAGGAAAGACATTTTTTTTTTCTTTTTCTGTGGAAGGCATGAAGACAAAGAGTGAAGAATTAACCACGCCAGGTGACTTGTCATTAAAGGGATGGTATAGTATTGGTTGAAGTAAGAATTTAGCTTTTAACTTTTTGCGAAACACTTAGGAACCACTTCATGAAATTTAAAGGAACATAAAATTCTAAGAGAAATTCAAAATTTATTCGGCTGAAAATCAGTTCTGAAATGGCTGGGACAACCAAAACCAAAGTAAAGCAAAGCAATCTTAATTAAAGGTGTTTCAATTCCCACCTCTTACTAGGACCGCTTTGTTTTGGACATCTCAACCATTTCAAAACGGATTTTCAACAAATAAACTTTGAATTCCTTTTAAAATTATATGGTCTTTCATATTTTAGAAGATGTTTCTTATTATCTCAAAATACCATCATCAAAAAAGTTGGAAACATCACACTTCACCTCAACCAACACTGTGCCATCCATTTAAACAGTGTGGGTGAAAGGGGAAAATACATGGAAATTGTTCTTAAACATAAAAGATAAGGCCACTTGCCACAGCACATTTGCCCATACAGGATTCTTTTGACCAAGCTTTAAGAAAGGTTTGTTTCATTGACTATGAAGCATGGAAGAAAGTTATTTCTAACACTTGCAGTAACAGAGTGCTTCTACTATTCAATGACATCCTGAAAATATAAACCACTCCCATCATACAAAAAGGGCAACACAGTTCACGCATCATTTTTAACTATTGGGAAATTTCTCAACAGAAGCATCGCGGCTGAAGTCTGGTGGGGAAAATCAATCTGGCATCTCCTCGTCATCCACAAAACTTGGGAGAGCTCGGCTGGACTGGAGGCGGCAGAACACACACATGTGGCTCTCCCTCACATTCTCGAGCTGGGCGATGGAGAACGGCTTGCCGCACTCATCACACTACAAACAGTAAATAGACATTGCAACAAGAAAAGGGCAAACAGCATTATACATTGCACTGAATTGAAATGATCATCATTGCATCTGAAATACCCTCATTATATCTTCCGAAGAAAACCGTTTCTTGATTCTGACATAGTAATGATGAAATGAAGTCAGTTTTAGTAGGAACTTGTGTGTTTAGGAAGAACCCAAATCTTCAGCATAACTTGTTTGCATTCTCTCTATTCCCTCTTGCAAGTTAATTTATGCTTTTTTCAATACATATTTTGAATGTAAAATCCTTATATTTGCACAATGTCTTATCAAAAAAATCTAATTGTGCATACAAAATTTGTGCTTTATACTGAGTGTCCCTTCTTTCTACCTGTTGAATTTATGAAATGAGTCAAATGAAAAGAACAAGTAGAGTGGAACCTGCATGCTTACAAAGAGGCCAGATAAAACATAACCCACCTATAACAAAGTGATTCTACAGGTCCCAACTCTTTTGATTTATTTGTTTTTGCATCCTGATGTAGTTAGAAACCTGATCAAACAAGGTGATTGTCATGGCATTTAGGTCCTTTGTATAACCAGGTTCCCACGTATCAGGAAACATAGCACTGAACAACAAGGGTATCACACCTTACTCGTCTTGTGATTGTGATTGGATACATGTTTACAACCTCACTTAGAGTTCAAAAATTCAACCTGCTTGGGAGCAAGCCTTGCTTGAAACAACAAACACTGACTGTTAAGGTGGAGCTTGGGTCATAATGAGGGTCTGGAAAATTCTTGGTCTATAAACCTTTATGATCTTGAGGCCCATGTTCATCTTGTTCTCCATGACGACCGGGATACGATCACTATCGCCAATATGCCACAGTCGCACAGTGCGGTCCCGAGAGCTGGAGAGGATCCAGTTGTTATCACTTGAAACGTCAAGTCCAGTCACCCAGTCTTTGTGGCCCTGGAGTGGGAAGCAGCACAATGGTAAAGGAAGCATCTCTCTTACTGGTAAAAGTTAAAACATAGTTCTCAGAAGGGACAAAATTCACCTTCCACAATTTGGAATTTGCTATACTCTACCAAAACCCTGTCTAGCTGATATGATTTGCCAAGATAATGACTTGTTTGGGAGCAAATTGAGATTAAAACTGTGAAATGATAAAAGTCGTTGTCCCTGACTTTTATTTCGGAAGCGTTGTCCATGTTTGGCAGTGGGAGGTAGATTGTTACTAGTATATGATGATCAAAACATATCGTAGTAATACTATTGAATTTCAAGCAGCTAACAAGCTGCGCATGCGATTTATTCATGCACGATGGATATTGCTATGGCTCAATATACTGTAATTGATGTAATGCAACCACGACTGGGAATGCTGTGAGACTGCAACACTTCCAGCGTATACACTTCAAGCATACCTTTTTGAGTAATATTTCATATTTTTGATGTTACCCAACTGAAATTGTGTCATCACAACATGATTTCACACATTTCTCAAGCATATGTTTTCATTTTGGGGCAAATGTCAACAGTATTGGATTCATAAGAAAACTACATCTTACCTTTTCAAGAATCCAATTGTCTGTATAACTTTTGCAATGATATCTGTATGAAAAGGATACCCCTGGTTGTAAACTCACTCCCTTATCATATCGGTTGAACCACGATCAATAAGCATTTTACAACTTGTCACATTTTCCATCCATGTCGCTTGGTTTACACTTACTGCAATGCCACATGCAATGTGGAAAGTCTTGTGCACACAAATTTAATCTCTCTCAGCAGATAGATTTCTACAAGATGTAAGCTCAGCTACCATGATCTCTTATGGACCCATCTACTATTACATTTGAATTTCAAATTTTTTAGTCCTCACCTCTCATATCAGAGTGTATAAAGAAGACGTTCAAGATAAAACGGGACTTACCTTGAGTGTAAGTTTGGGGCCACAGTTGTTTGCATCCCAAACGACCACAGTATGGTCATAGGATCCAGAGAAAAGCAGATTACCTGTGGAGTGAGTTCAGGAAAATAATTCTAAGCTCTCAAAGCACAAGCACAACAATAAAAAAAAAAAGGCCAACAAAAATTAACAAAAACAGAGGCAATGAAAAAGGAGAATCCATTAGAATTAAATTATGACCTTCAGCTAGGGAGAATATGTAATTGTTGTTATATTGAATCTAAATGACTAATTGAGATAATATCTATGTATGCATCACTTTAATTGCATACAAACTCTCTTGTCTAAATAAAGGTAAAGTTGTCCTTAAAAAATGAAGAGAATTCATTACCCTCTTTCTTATGAATAATTTACAAATATGATTTGTATTGTACATACAATATGAAAAAAAACAAATCATGTGAAGTCTGTGCTGTTTTTGAACGACAACCTACTCTACTTTCACAATGGGCGGCAAGCATGGTGCAATTGTTCACATACAAGTGTCTGTTTTCCATCTCATCGAAGAAATGGTAAAAACATGATTTAATACCTCGCCAAATTGCCTTTTTCACCGAAATATTAATACAAAAACAAACACACACATACACAAAAAAACCCCAATGCAATCAGTACCTTCAGGACCGAAGCAACAGGTACTGACCGACCCCTCGTGACCTTTGTTGAAGGTCCTCGGGCCGCCAGAGCGGTACATCCCTGTGGAAACATCCCAAACTTGGAGGACTTTATCCCAGGAGCCAGTACAGAGCTGGCGCTCATCACGGCTGAACGAACAACATGACACTACATTGATGTGACCCCTTACAAGAAAAACAAACAAACAAATCAAATCAATTCACAATAAAGAAGTAAAGTTGCTAATCAAATTGAGAAAGTTTCAGACATTAATGAAGATATCACAACAGACTATCCACAGTTCAGTTAGCTTTGATATCAGTGCATGCATGCACAGCAATTGTTGAAAACACTACAGTAGTCAAGGTATTTCTCACAGGACATAGGCAATAACAAAATATCCCATTTCAAATAAGTATATATACATATTTTTTAACGGCATGTCTTGCAACTGCATCTTTTCTTGAAGCTTTATCATTGCAGTTTTAGCATTGTGGAATGATTTGGGTTTATATTTAACCCAGGGAGAACGATAAAAAATGAAGCAATTTTCAGCTTTTTACAACGAGACAAGAATGAGTCTCATGATCAACCTCCTTCATATTCTTTGTCTTTGCAGCACCATTTACCACAAGTACCGGTACAAATAATGAAAACTTTAGATTAGATCCAACCTGCATTTCACCTTGTGCGCATTCAAAAGCAATGTCTCTATTTCGCAGCTGGCTTTATATTAAGATTTTCAAGGAAACCCTGTTTTAACTGGCTCACTTACAATGAGGTATCTTTTTTTAAGAAAGTGAATTTGGTGGTCCCAATTTTCTGTATTAGCCGGTCCCTATTTTAGTGTGCTTACAATGAGGTACCGCTTTAACAAGATAAACTCAGCGGTCCTGGCGACCTCATTATAATGGGGTTTCCCAGTACTATATTTTGATGTGTGTGATATGTTGCTTCACATTTGTTCAAACACACCCAAATTGCAAAGTCACTGTCTTGCTGCTTCTGTCCCAGAGTTTTGTAGTTTTGTCCATGGATGTTGTGCAGAGACGATGATCATTTGGAGAAAATCGGCAGCACGTGATGGTTGTCTTGTGGAGATCTGGATGTAAATTCAGATTACCAAAATACATGCATTCCGACAATTGAAAAGGTTTAAATCTATTTATGACTTGTCAGATATAAACTTGAGAAATCATGCAGTTATTTTCATGATGAACATGGATGTAAACTGGGAACCATATAATTTGAATGTCATCTTTGTGATTATAATACATAGACTATAAATTGATGAAGAGAATGGCTTTGATGTTAGTTATGATGTCAAACATTGGGTGTTAAAATCTGATATGACATCAATTACTGCACTTGATTGAAACTCTGTCATGTATAACCTAAAAAAACCAAACACACTTTTATCTTTGCTACTAGGCCTGGAGGAAACAAAAACAAGAAGAAGCCCAGTGGATCTAGTACTCACTTGAGTGTCACAAGTGATACTTCCACATATTCTCGCAGACTATGAGCTAAGAAGAATGGAGCAAACTTGGGGACATTCCAGTGGGGCACTGTGTTCATTTGTACATTCTACCATACTGTCAAGTTTGGCGACAGATTTGGCTATCCGTTTTGAGAAGATGACGAAAATGTGAACGTGCATTGCCATAGGAATGCTACCGAGCAAGATCAGTAGAAATCTGTTACAAGATTTTCATGAAGTCATGGGTGTATGCAAGGGGGGGTCGGGAGGGTCGTACGACCCCCCCAAATTTTCAAAAGGTCCACTTTTTGTAAAAGACATTTTTGTTTTTTGAGGGCTTTTTACTCTATATAGGACTACAACAGGAAAAAAAAAAGTGACCAGGTGGTGTTAATTTCGTAACTTAGTTTTAATATGCCATAATTTACCTTATTTCTAAGCCGCACTGCCATGCCGAAAAAGTCACTTTTGTATGCACCAATGGCCCCATTTTAAGATATAAAATTCAAAAACTCCCTACCGTGGGAGGGGGGACACCCCCCTCCCACACCCTCCCCCCACTCGGTCGCTCCGCTCCCTCACAAAGGTAAAGGTCCAAAAATTTTGATTACGACCCCCCCAGAAAAAATCCTGGATACACCCCTGGAAGTATGTGTGATGGAGGACATACGCCAGACAACAGACCCTAAACGATGAGTGACTGCATCTGAAACTCATTTGAGCCTTTGGCTCAGGTGAGCTAAAAAAAAAAGGACTACATTATGGAGTGGACATAGCTGTTCTTTTTTTTTTTTGTAGCTTGTTGTCTTACCATTAACACTGCTGACTTCACTGCCATCATGAACTGATCGTACTGCCACCACATTGTCTAAGTCGGACGCAGACGCGACATACTTTCCATCGTGTGATATCTGGCTGCATGTGACGATGCCTCCGTGAGTTGCAGTCCACTACGTGAAAAAATATGTGCATGTTTATTGTATATAGCTTTATTTCAATCAGAACCAAAATTGGTGTAGATATTCCTCTTAGTTGACATGAGAAGATATCATACAACAGACCTTGCATTATAAGGATCATCATCTTTTAACTGATCAACCAAATTCCCTTAATGAAATAAAAGTGCACTTCAACCATATTTGTAATCTATTTATTGTTGTCACTCACAGCAATAGTCTCATGCAAAACAGCTTTTACAACTAGAAATTCTCATTTCCAAGCAAGAAAATTACAGCTGTATATCCCTTGTCAAGGGTTAAGAGTACCAGTATACCATGACTGACCTGCATACCAAAGGGGGTGAAAAAACAAACGAAAAAAAAAATAATGTCAACAAGTCAACAACATAGATATGACCATTGATCCTATAAAAAAACATGGAACACTGAGGGAAGCATAACAAAACAACAGGAATCTTTATTAGACCATCATATACCCAAAAACAACAAGGAAAAGTAGAAATTACGCGGTGCGTAATATATGTCCCCGCCGGAAGTAGCATTTTGTAGCAAAATGTGCAATATAGGTAAAAAATCAAGGTCGAAGGTCAAAGAAGTCAAAGGTCAAAATTCTGTGTAAAAGTTTTGAAGCCCTCACCTAGTGCCATCACATAAAGCAAACGGAATCGAAATCGGGTTAGAAATGGCGAAGGAGTAGCATTTTATAGCCAATGTACAATACAGGTCAAAAATCAAGGTCAAAGGTCAATGAAGTCAAAGGTCAAAATTCTGTGTAAAGTTTTGAAGCCCTCACCTAGTGCCATCACATAAAGCAAACGGAATCGAAATCGGGTTAGAAATGGCGAAGGAGTAGCATTTTGTAGCCAATGTACAATACAGGTCAAAAATCAAGGTCAAAGGTCAAAGAAGGCAAAGGTCAAAATTCTGTGTAGAAGTTTTGAAGTCCTCACCTAGTGCCATCACATAAAGCAAACGGAATCGAAATCGGGTTAGAAATGGCGAAGGAGTAGCATTTTGTAGCAAAATGTACAATATAGGTCAAAAATCAAGGTCAAAGGTCAAAGAAGGCAAAGGTCAAAATTCTGTGTAGAAATTTTGAAGCCCTCACCTAGTGCCATCACATAAAGCAAACGGAATCGAAATCGGGTTAGAAATGGCGAAGGAGTAGCATTTTGTAGCAAAATGTACAATATAGGTCAAAAATCAAGGTCAAAGGTCAAAGAAGGCAAAGGTCAAAATTCTGTGTAGACGTTTTGAAGCCCTCACCTAGTGCCATCACATAAAGCAAACGGAATCGAAATTGGGTTAGAAATGGCGAAGGAGTAGCATTTTGTAGCAAAATGTACAATATAGGTCAAAAATCAAGGTCAAAGGTCAAAGAAGTCAAAGGTCAAAATTCTGTGTAGAAGTTTTGAAGCCCTCACCTAGTGCCATCATATAAAGCAAACGGAATCGAAATCGGGTTAGAAATGGCGAAGGAGTAGCATTTTGTAGCAAAATGTACAATATAGGTCAAAGGTCAAGGTCAAAGGTCACGACTGAAATTCTGTGTAGAAGTTTCAAAGCTCCCATGTAGTGCTATCATATAAAGCAAACAGAATCAAAATTGGCTCATAAATGACAGAGAAGTAGCAAATTGAAGATTTTGATCACACACGGACGCACACACGGACACACGGACGGACGGACGGACACACGGACACACACACGTACGGAGCCCGTTTCATAGTCCCCTGCTCGAACTCGTTCGGCGGGGACAAAAATTCAATATCTATCTCAAAATGCCACCTGTATACATGTAGCACATACACAAGGCACCTGTCAATATGTGACTTTTGACCCTATAAATGGCAGAAAGCCAGGTGGATAAAGCAGTGTTACAAGAAACAAGAGTAAAAAATTCAGCATGTTAGTCCATATGACTTTTGGAAAAAAAAACAACAAACAAACATTTAGAAATATGGATGGTGGAGCGCATACAAGAAATATAAAACAAATATGACACTGTACACTGTACACCACAAATTATAAGGGTTCAGATTTGACAATGATATTCTACACCTCCACATAGCAAAAGGGATTACAATTTGACTGCAACCTCTGTACAAATTTTTAAACAAAATTGTTGAGAAATGTAGCTAATAGAGCACTCCATAAACTTCACTATTTGTAGAGAATTAGTTAAATACTCACCAGAACTTTGCCTGTCTCTACGTCCCACACACGGACCTTCTTGTCCCAGCACCCAGACACCAGCTTGGTGCTGTCTGGACTCATGTGGCAATCACTGACAATGGACCCATGGTCCTTGAACTCCTGTACCTTCTCTCCCGTATCTCTATTCTGATGTAATTAGAGATGATAATCATTTAAAAAGGTGGAAATAATATTTTCATTTTCATTTCACAAAAAAGGAAGTTCACTGAAAAAAAAAATGATGTATTACACAAAAACGAAAAATCTCATTCTCATCACACTTTACTTGAATATCTAATACAGGATTCACTGTTTTGTGAAGGCTTTGAAACTTTTGTTTGTAAATTAATGTATTGACTAGATGTATTATAATACTTTCACCTGAATTCTCTTCATTGAATAACTTCTTAAATGATTTTGCATTATTCTGCATTTTTGTTAGATTTCTCTATGACAGATAGGCCTACAGTGATGTTTTAACTGTGGTTATGTAGATCCTACCAAATAAATATAAAACTCAACCAAATTAAACTTTATTTGTTACTACTGGTGTACTGCTCTGTGTCTTGATTTCATTCTACTCATTGAGGTTTATTTGTTGCCGCATTCTACTTGGACTAATGTTGGAGTGAACTTGCATCATGTTTTTGTGTAGCCCAACCAGAAGCCATTGCGACTTCTGTACAGTGACAGGGTTGTTTATAGATTTAGAACACCTAGTTAATATATAGTTTGTGTGATGCTTGGAATGTGTCCACAAAAAGATCTATCCTCATGTTGCAACATGTAGTCTGTAGAATAAAACACCTTACCCAGAGGACACATGTCTTGTCATCAGACCCTGTGATGATGTGACTGTCCTTCATGCAGAAGTGAACACAGTTGACCCCTTCATGATGACCCCGCAGAACTTTATACTTGACCTAGAAAGAGAAAGGTGAATGGGCATAATTTCAATTGTCATATTTTCAACCTGGAACGTGGACCATCTTTTCAAAACTGTGTTACTGTTAAGGGTCCTTTTCTTATTATATTTTTATTCTTTTAACGTTGTACTTGTTGTAGTGTTCTGAAATTCTGCTTCTATATGGAGATCTTTAGTCTTTTAGAATTCTACCCCCCCCCCCCCCCCGAATTGTCTAGAGCGCTACCACTGTACACAAAATAGACCACAAGTTTAGAATGTAAGAATTCACAGCCCTACCACCTGCTGTATTCATATCACAATGTGACAGAATAAAACAAAAAGATCTAACGTTAACGTTAGAATCTTACGTTAGAACTAGGTAGAACTCTAACCAGCTAACCGTTACACACGTCACTAGCTCTAAAGTTTACTAGACATTACTTTAAATAGTTCTATATTAGTTAGATTCTGTCATTAGCAACAATCGAGGTCTAGTATGACTTCTAGACTCTATTAATAATTTTATAAACTTATGAATTTATATTTTGAACTCAGATCAGTATCGTTCGGTGTTAAAGGGTCTAGTTTAGGATCTAAATCAGACTTGTAGAATCTGCTGGCCGGGCCTGTGTCAGAGAATAGATAATTGTGACATTGACGGTGTAAATTTATTTTTTTTTTGTGATAAAGACAAAGTTCAAAGTTTACCTGAGCAAGATCTTCGTTTTCCCATATGCCCGAGTTACTCTGTATTTCCTCCGTCACTTCCTCAGCTATTTCCAGAGCTAGAGGATCGATGTCAGCCTCTGATATAGGCATGATTAGGCACACTAAAGTTGAAATTATCTGCCGTAAATTTACGTATCGTACTGGAACGTTGAGCTGGATGTAGGATGCGAGCCAAGCTAGCTGTACGGAGATTGACTGTGTGTGTGGTAATCCGCCGAAGCCGGCCGGAGAGAGCTGAGCTGAGGAGCGCAGCTAGGCTAGCTGCTCCAGAGGATCGGATCGGCTAGCTTGTAGTTTGATTTTATCGTGTCGTTTATTCAAAGAAATAGAATATTATCGAAATACAAATTAATCAAATGAAACAAAGCAGATTTAATAAATATTTTCGTTCTTTTTTGTTTTAATATTTTATCAGAATGATGACACATAAACCGCATGAAAATTTAGATACCAGCAAAAATATTAACAAAACATCTGTATTAACTTAACAACAACCTGGCTAGCAACGGTAGGCACTTAAGAGGCGAGAATGCTCTGCGGGAAGTAGTTTCACCAAAGGTCACAGATATTAATTATTCATGAGCTGGCGCGGAGACTGCCGAAGCCTTATTGAATATGTATGAGGTGGGAGATTCCCTTTCCCCTGCGTTGTAAACGTACACCACCGAGTGAACGTCATGTAAACACATATCGCTTTCACAGTTGCAGCAGTGTGTGTGTGTGTGTGTGTGTGTGTGTGTGTGTCCGTCTGTCTGTCACTCACTCGAGAAATGTCCATCGACGACTCACCCTTGTTGACATCCCACAGACTCTGTACAAACATGGTTTGACGATGAGTTTGATCGTCATTGTGGTAAGGGGTGTCAAGATTTCTTCAAATAAATACTTTTAGTAACGTTAGGGCCTAACGTTAGTTGTTATTCCTTTTTTTTTGGGGGGGGGGGTGGGTAAAATGGGCTAGATCAGAAAACACAGAAAAGTACACTCAATGTAATCAGTCATTCTTGGAAGTTCTAATTGATTCGAAGTTCATGTCAATCAACCGTTAAAAATGACAAAAAGTGCACTTCTAATGCCTATGCGAATATTACGTAAAACGAGGCGACAGTAGAGTGTGGTGAGGCGACAGTAGAGTGCGGTTTGGTCATATTGGTGAATTCACCGATGAAATTCAATTTTTAACATTAATTATTTTTAGTAGAGTGACAAGCAAAGCCCCTGGAACCGAAACTCATGTCTTTTGATGTGATTCGATCGTTAAAAATGACAACATCTTAGTATTAAGTGCTTTTCTAATGCCTATGCGTTATACACATAAAACGAGGCGACAGTAGAGTGTGGTGAGGCGACAGTAGAGTGCGGTTCGGTCATATTGGTGAATTTACCGATGAAATTGAATTTTTAACATTCATTATTTTTAGTAGAGTGACAAACAAGGCACCTGGAGCCGAAAATCATGTCTTTTGATGTGTTTCCACCGTTAAAAATGACAACATCTTAGTATTGAGTGCTCTTCTAATGCCTATGCGTTATACACATAAAACGAGGCGACAGTAGAGTGTGGTGAGGCGACAGTAGAGTGCGGTTTGGTCATATTGGTGAATTTACCGATGAACTTGAATGTTTAGCATTAATTATTTTTAGTAGAGTGACAAACAAAGCCCCTGGAGCCAAAATTCATGTCTTTTGATGTGATTCGATTGTTAAAAATGAGTATTGAGTGCTCTTCTAATGCCTATGCGTTACACACAAAACGAGGCGACAGTAGAGTGTGGTGAGGCGACAGTAGAGTGCGGTTTGGTCATATTGGTGAATTTACCAATGAAATTCAATTTTTAACATTAATTATTTCTAGTAGAGTGACAAGCAAAGCCCCTGGAGCCGAAACTCATGCCTTTTGATGTGATTCGACCGTTAAAAATGACAACATCTTAGTATTGAGTGCTCTTCTAATGCCTATGCGTTATACACATAAAACGAGGCGACAGTAGAGTGTGGTGAGGCGACAGTAGAGTGCGGTTTGATCATATTGGTGAATTTACCGATGAACTTGAATTTTTAACATTAATTATTTTTAGTAGAGTGACAAGCAAAGCCCCTGGAGCCGAAACTCATGTCTTTTGATGTAATTCGATCGTTAAAAATGACAACATCTTAGTATTAAGTGCTCTTCTAATGCCTATGCGTTATACACATAAAACGAGGCGACAGTAGAGTGTGGTGAGGCGACAGTAGAGTGCGGTTTGGTCATATTGGTCAATTTACCAATGAAATTCAATTTTTAACATTAATTATTTCTAGTAGAGTGACAAACAAAGCCCCTGGAGCCGAAACTCATGTCTTTTGATGTAATTCAATCGTTAAAAATGACAACATCTTAGTATTAAGTGCTCATCTAATGCCTATGCGTTATACACATAAAACGAGGAGACAGTAGAGTGTGGTGAGGCGACAGTAGAGTGCGGTTTGGTCATATTGGTGAATTTACCGATGAACTTGAATGTTTAGCATTAATTATTTCTAGTAGAGTGACAAGCAAAGCCCCTGGAGCCGAAACTCATGCCTTTTGATGTGATTCGACCGTTAAAAATGACAACATCTTAGTATTGAGTGCTCTTCTAATGCCTATGCGTTATACACATAAAACGAGGCGACAGTAGAGTGTGGTGAGGCGACAGTAGAGTGCGGTTTGATCATATTGGTGAATTTACCGATGAATTTGAATTTTTAACATTAATTATTTTTAGTAGAGTGACAAGCAAAGCCCCTGGAGCCGAAACTCATGTCTTTTGATGTAATTCGATCGTTAAAAATGACAACATCTTAGTATTAAGTGCTCTTCTAATGCCTATGCGTTATATACACATAAAACGAGGCGACAGTAGAGTGTGGTGAGGCGACAGTAGAGTGCGGTTTGGTCATATTGGTCAATTTACCAATGAAATTCAATTTTTAACATTAATTATTTCTAGTAGAGTGACAAACAAAGCCCCTGGAGCCGAAACTCATGTCTTTTGATGTAATTCAATCGTTAAAAATGACAACATCTTAGTATTAAGTGCTCATCTAATGCCTATGCGTTATACACATAAAACGAGGAGACAGTAGAGTGTGGTGAGGCGACAGTAGAGTGCGGTTTGGTCATATTGGTGAATTTACCGATGAACTTGAATGTTTAGCATTAATTATTTCTAGTAGAGTGACAAGCAAAGCCCCTGGAGCCGAAACTCATGCCTTTTGATGTGATTCGACCGTTAAAAATGACAACATCTTAGTATTGAGTGCTCTTCTAATGCCTATGCGTTATACACATAAAACGAGGCGACAGTAGAGTGTGGTGAGGCGACAGTAGAGTGCGGTTTGATCATATTGGTGAATTTACCGATGAATTTGAATTTTTAACATTAATTATTTTTAGTAGAGTGACAAGCAAAGCCCCTGGAGCCGAAACTCATGTCTTTTGATGTAATTCGATCGTTAAAAATGACAACATCTTAGTATTAAGTGCTCTTCTAATGCCTATGCGTTATATACACATAAAACGAGGCGACAGTAGAGTGTGGTGAGGCGACAGTAGAGTGCGGTTTGGTCATATTGGTCAATTTACCAATGAAATTCAATTTTTAACATTAATTATTTCTAGTAGAGTGACAAACAAAGCCCCTGGAGCCAAAACTCATGTCTTTTGATGTGATTCGATCGTTAAAAATGACAACATCTTAGTATTAAGTGCTCATCTAATGCCTATGCGTTATACACATAAAACGAGGCGACAGTAGAGTGTGGTGAGGCGACAGTAGAGTGCGGTTTGATCATATTGGTGAATTTACCGATGAACTTGAATTTTTAACATTAATTATGTAAAGAGAGTGACAATCAAAGCCCCTGGAGCCGAAACTCATGTCTTTTGATGTGATTCGATCGTTAAAAATGACAACATCTTAGTATTACGAGCTCTTCTAATGCCTATGCGTTATACACATAAAACGAGGCGACAGTAGAGTGTGGTGAGGCGACAGTAGAGTGCGGTTTGGTCATATTGGTCAATTTACCGATGAACTTGAATTTCTAACATTAATTATTTTTAGTAGAGTGACAAGCAAAGCCCCTGGAGCCGAAACTCATGTCTTTTGATGTAATTCGATCGTTAAAAATGACAACATCTTAGTATTAAGTGCTCTTCTAATGCCTATGCGTTATACCCATAAAACGAGGCGACAGTAGAGTGTGGTGAGGCGACAGTAGAGTGCGGTTTGATCATATTGGTGAATTTACCGATGAACTTGAATTTTTAACATTAATTATTTTTAGTAGAGTGACAAGCAAAGCACCTGGAGCCGAAACTCATGTCTTTTGATGTGATTCGATCGTTAAAAATGACAACATCTTAGTATTACGTGCTCTTCTAATGCCTATGCGTTATACACATAAAACGAGGCGACAGTAGAGTGTGGTGAGGCGACAGTAGAGTGCGGTTTGGTCATATTGGTGAATTTACCAATGAAATTCAATTTTTAACATTAATTTTTTCTAGTAGAGTGACAAGCAAAGCCCCTGGAACCGAAACTCATGCCTTTTGATGTGATTCGACCGTTAAAAATGACAACATCTTAGTATTGAGTGCTCTTCTAATGCCTATGCGTTATACACATAAAACCAGGCGACAGTAGAGTGTGGTGAGGCGACAGTAGAGTGCGGTTTGATCATATTGGTGAATTTACCGATGAACTTGAATTTTTAACATTAATTATTTTTAGTAGAGTGACAAGCAAAGCCCCTGGAGCCGAAACTCATGTCTTTTGATGTAATTCGATCGTTAAAAATGACAACATCTTAGTATTAAGTGCTCTTCTAATGCCTATGCGTTATACACATAAAACGAGGCGACAGTAGAGTGTGGTGAGGCGACAGTAGAGTGCGGTTTGGTCATATTGGTCAATTTACCAATGAAATTCAATTTTTAACATTAATTATTTCTAGTAGAGTGACAAACAAAGCCCCTGGAGCCGAAACTCATGTCTTTTGATGTGATTCGATCGTTAAAAATGACAACATCTTAGTATTAAGTGCTCATCTAATGCCTATGCGTTATACACATAAAACGAGGAGACAGTAGAGTGTGGTGAGGCGACAGTAGAGTGCGGTTTGGTCATATTGGTGAATTTACCGATGAACTTGAATGTTTAGCATTAATTATTTCTAGTAGAGTGACAAGCAAAGCCCCTGGAGCCGAAACTCATGCCTTTTGATGTGATTCGACCGTTAAAAATGACAACATCTTAGTATTGAGTGTTCTTCTAATGCCTATGCGTTATACACATAAAACGAGGCGACAGTAGAGTGTGGTGAGGCGACAGTAGAGTGCGGTTTGATCATATTGGTGAATTTACCGATGAATTTGAATTTTTAACATTAATTATTTTTAGTAGAGTGACAAGCAAAGCCCCTGGAGCCAAAACTCATGTCTTTTGATGTGATTCGATCGTTAAAAATGACAACATCTTAGTATTAAGTGCTCATCTAATGCCTATGCGTTATACACATAAAACGAGGCGACAGTAGAGTGCGGTTTGATCATATTGGTGAATTTACCGATGAACTTGAATTTTTAACATTAATTATGTAAAGAGAGTGACAATCAAAGCCCCTGGAGCCGAAACTCATGTCTTTTGATGTGATTCGATCGTTAAAAATGACAACATCTTAGTATTACGAGCTCTTCTAATGCCTATGCGTTATACACATAAAACGAGGCGACAGTAGAGTGTGGTGAGGCGACAGTAGAGTGCGGTTTGGTCATATTGGTCAATTTACCGATGAACTTGAATTTCTAACATTAATTATTTTTAGTAGAGTGACAAGCAAAGCCCCTGGAGCCGAAACTCATGTCTTTTGATGTAATTCGATCGTTAAAAATGACAACATCTTAGTATTAAGTGCTCTTCTAATGCCTATGCGTTATACCCATAAAACGAGGCGACAGTAGAGTGTGGTGAGGCGACAGTAGAGTGCGGTTTGATCATATTGGTGAATTTACCGATGAACTTGAATTTTTAACATTAATTATTTTTAGTAGAGTGACAAGCAAAGCACCTGGAGCCGAAACTCATGTCTTTTGATGTGATTCGATCGTTAAAAATGACAACATCTTAGTATTACGTGCTCTTCTAATGCCTATGCGTTATACACATAAAACGAGGCGACAGTAGAGTGTGGTGAGGCGACAGTAGAGTGCGGTTTGGTCATATTGGTGAATTTACCAATGAAATTCAATTTTTAACATTAATTATTTCTAGTAGAGTGACAAGCAAAGCCCCTGGAACCGAAACTCATGCCTTTTGATGTGATTCGACCGTTAAAAATGACAACATCTTAGTATTGAGTGCTCTTCTAATGCCTATGCGTTATACACATAAAACGAGGCGATAGTATATGAGGCGACAGTAGAGTGCGGTTTGATCATATTGGTGAATTTACCGATGAATTTGAATTTTTAACATTAATTATTTTTAGTAGAGTGACAAGCAAAGCCCCTGGAGCCGAAACTCATGTCTTTTGATGTAATTCGATCGTTAAAAATGACAACATCTTAGTATTAAGTGCTCTTCTAATGCCTATGCGTTATACACATAAAACGAGGCGACAGTAGAGTGTGGTGAGGCGACAGTAGAGTGCGGTTTGGTCATATTGGTGAATTTACCGATGAACTTGAATGTTTAGCATTAATTATTTTTAGTAGAGTGACAAACAAAGCCCCTGGAGCCAAAATTCATGTCTTTTGATGTGATTCGATCGTTAAAAATGACAACATCTTAGTATTGAGTGCTCTTCTAATGCCTATGCGTTACACACAAAACGAGGCGACAGTAGAGTGTGGTGAGGCGACAGTAGAGTGCGGTTTGGTCATATTGGTGAATTTACCAATGAAATTCAATTTTTAACATTAATTATTTCTAGTAGAGTGACAAGCAAAGCCCCTGGAGCCGAAACTCATGCCTTTTGATGTGATTCGACCGTTAAAAATGACAACATCTTAGTATTGAGTGCTCTTCTAATGCCTATGCGTTATACACATAAAACGAGGCGACAGTAGAGTGTGGTGAGGCGACAGTAGAGTGCGGTTTGATCATAGTGGTGAATTTACCGATGAACTTGAATTTTTAACATTAATTATTTTTAGTAGAGTGACAAGCAAAGCACCTGGAGCCGAAACTCATGTCTTTTGATGTGATTCGATCGTTAAAAATGACAACATCTTAGTATTACGTGCTCTTCTAATGCCTATGCGTTATACACATAAAACGAGGCGACAGTAGAGTGTGGTGAGGCGACAGTAGAATGCGGTTTGGTCATATTGGTCAATTTACCAATGAAATTCAATTTTTAACATTAATTATTTCTAGTAGAGTGACAAGCAAAGCCCCTGGAGCCGAAACTCATGTCTTTTGATGTGATTCGATCGTTAAAAATGACAACATCTTAGTATTACGTGCTCTTCTAATGCCTATGCGTTACACACATAAAACGAGGCGACAGTAGAGTGCGGTTTGGTCATATTAATCACTACCGATGAACTTGAATGTTTAGCATTAATTATTTGAGTAGAGTGACAAACAAAGCCCCTTGAGCCGAAACTTATGTCTTTTGACATGATTAAGCTTATGTTAGTATAGAGCTCTGCAATAACATCTATGTTAACTTGTACATCTCCATCCAATCATGCAACTTTTTTTTAAACTAAACAATATTTTAAGACCTCTGCAGTAATTTCTGTATGTAAACTTCTGAGAGGGAAAGGACAAGATGCGCTCACAAGAAATTTCACCGACAGTGTAAATTTGTTGGTTCACAGCTCTGCTGGGTATATAGGCAAGGTTTATTTTTATTCCCAACAGAAGAGGGCAGATCAAGACCTGTTATAGTGTCAAAGACAAATGAAAATTATACATTGTTGTATAATGGTTTTAAATACACCACCATTATAAGAAAGATATTTTCTACTTAACCTAGTATACCATTTTGCATTACACAGTATGTACTAATTTAATCATGTAAAGCACATATAGATTCCAGGAATAGTATGCGCTATATAAGCAGCTATCATTATTATTAGTAGTAGTAGCAGCATGGCTTGTTTCTTACTTTCATAGTATTACTATATACAGGTTTCTTTTCTTCATCTTTATATTACATTCTAAAAGTACAGTGTGCAGAGACACGCAGAGGAAAAGTTAGAAAGAGAAGAAGAAGAAGAAGAAGAAGAAGAAGAAGAAGAAGAAGAAGAAGGGGGGGGGATAGAATGCACATTAGCATCCTACTAACAAGTCAGCTCCCACGTACTATAGATAAACGATTAGACTACTATCCAAAACCTTGTTGCTTATTGTGTATCATAGTAGCTCAATTCCTTGGTCACTCACTATCCTATACCGATGCAAGGAAACAGAGGGAGAGAGATGGGAGATAGGAAGAGGAAGACAGAGAGAGAGAGAGGGAGAGAGAGAGAGAGAGAGAGAGAGAGAGAGAGGAAGAGCAGCAAATCAAGGGCTATTAAAGTCTGAATACATTAAGACTACTACTTTAAACTGCTGCTGCTGCTGAAGCCGGATAGTACAAGCAGAGGAGTGCCTTATCTGAGGATCTGTTCCCCCTTTCCCTCTTTCTGGAGTGGGGGACACAGTGATTTCCTGCAATATCGACTCCAGACGCAGGTCGGCAACACGGGAGATATTGTGTGTTATACTATAGAATCAACGAATGGTGAGTAGAAGGATATATTATTCTCTACTCTCTATTAACTATCATCCTGCTCCGAAATCCCTTCAAGTTAGTGATTTGGATAGTTGCTAAAATTGCTCAGACACAACATCTCAGCATTACTGCTCTCAATGAAGTTGTAAAGGCAAATTGCAGAGGGGCATTCTTGCCCTCTTGACCACACAACTTACTGAAGTGGTAGAGAAGTTAAGACGAGAGACAAAAGCAGACAAAAGAGGGGGAACAAGGGTGGGGGTAGAGAGAAGGAAAGAAAAGGAGAGACAGTGAGAGAGAAGCAGGAAACCGAGGATGCCTTGTAAATGAGGCAACACATATAATATTAAGTCAAACAGTAACTTCCCATGTGTAAATACTCTTAAGTTTGATGTTCCCACCAGTCTACATACACAGCCCAATCTTGTCGATTGTATAATGCATGCACTCAATAAGCCCATACTTGACAAATGTTACAGCATGCACCATACCCTCACGCTTTCACCAACTCCATCCAGCCCAAGGAGGTACTAGGCGAGCCTAGTACCTCCTTGTCCAGCCTAGCACCTCTGCATCTAGCCTTGCAACCTTTTTTTCCCTTTCCTAAACCCATACCAGCATTAGAGCTCTGCAGTCACATCTCTGCATCAACTCCATCCAGTCTTGCACTTTTAGTATTTGCGCTCCACAGAAATGTCTCTTTGTTAGCTTGCTCCAACTTCGAGGTTTGTACCTCTTTTTTATATTAATCGAAATATATATCAACACATACATTCATACAAACATACACACACACACACATACACATATTTGCGTGTATTTCGTGCTAACCTGGGACTTACACACTGAAATGAAATTTGTGTGTGTGTGTGTGAACGAGTTTGATAATCAACCGTGGACGTTACAAGGAGGGGTGTATGCTAAATTTTGTGATATCTGAATGTGCTTTGTATGCAAAGATATTGCAATTTGAAACCATTTGTGCATGTCCAAGAATTGGGGAGTGTCCCCGGTTGTGGTGCGCATCTGTAATGTGAATGTAGGATGTCAAGTTTACATTCCCTCTGAAGGGGAAATGTATGCCCACACACATATACACACACACATTATATTTACATATAAAAAAGTTGCATGGAAAGTATATATATATATATATATATATATATATATATATATATATAAATGATTAAAGATTATACAGTGTCCCAGAAGAAACAAAACCAGGTTTCGATGCAACTTTTTATTACTGAAATCATACATTTTCTTTATGAGATATATATCAATGGAAAGATAAACTTTTTCTTCTTTCATTTGATGTACAACTTAATGTTCATTGTTTATGCATGACTGAGTTAGAACGATGAGAAGTGGTGCTACCAAATTATCATTTGCACATGCAAATGGTGACTTAAAGTTAATTTTTCAGACTTTTAACGTTACGTTTGCAAAAAACAAGGTTCATAACCCAAATATTCATATTTTCTTCTTTCATATGAGACCTTACACATCAAATATGAATGATGCATGCTTGAGAAAAATCTGTATGCAAGCATGCTTCATTTCTACCAATTCTACAGATAGTCGAAGAAAAGCATTCAGCTCTCCCGACTTAGCATTAGACAATGGGCTCATCTGTACCATTGAATTCACACAAAACAACTGTAGTGAGCACTACAGTGAATGTTGGTGGGGGGGGGGGGGGTATTTACAGAGAATGCTGTATGAGACGGACAGGCCTTTGTTGTCATTTATTTAGAATAAGCTATGAGACATAACCAAAATCATTGAAGACTAATATCGTGAGTATACTCTTGCTGCACGCAGTCCATTGGCTATCGGAAATCAACTTTACAACAATGATACACATTTTGATGATTTTGTATCCCAAATCTATGTCACTGTTTTCATTCCTTTCTATATTTCCCTCACGTGTGGTTAGTCCTTCATTCTTGACAGGGTTTAGACGTTTAGTCGGGCAGGCATCGGGAATGTTAACTGCTCCTTTATCTATTATCTATCTATCTGGGTAAAATGTACAGATATTTTCAAATTGAGTTTTATCGAGCAGGTGTTGATAATTTTTTTACGCATGGGATATCATATGAAAGGAAAAAGAATGGATATTAAAGCTATTATTTTACTTTTTTGCAAAAGATTGCTTAAAAAGTCTGAAGAAATCATTCAAAGTCGCCATTTGCTCATGCAAATGAAAATTTTATAGTATCAATGTCTACTGTTCTTAGTCATGCATGAATTATGAACGTGTTGTGTATCAAATGAAAGAAGAGAAGTGTAGCTTTCAACCCATGTACATCTCATAGAGCAAATAATATATGATTAAAATCAGCAGAGAATTGCAATGAAACTCGGTTTCGTTTTTTCTTGGACACGCTGTACATATCACACACACACACACACACACACACACACACACACACACATATACTAATACATAAAATGGCTCATTTCAATTTGTAACCTTTGAGGAAAACATGGTATTAGATTGTACTCTAATTTCATATACATACATAGTGACCCAGAAAAGCGGTCTAAAACCGGTGTAGTTGTCAAGGACTGTTTTTGCAATGAATTGTGTCAGTCGATGAGTTAACATCTTCTGAGGAAAATGATACCGAGTGCAAATTGGGTTGAGTAGCTTTCGCACACACACATACCTACCAACATCAAAATCTAGACAATCTGAAAAAAGTTGTATACATGTACATGTATATTGAAAACATTTTCAACAATATGAACATTCATTGATTTACATACTTTCTAATGCAAGATACATCTGCATGTGCAACTTAAAAGAAGGCTCCTTCGTTCCATTCCAAATCTGTTCTGATTAACACATTAATATCAACCTTTACAAAATATCAACACAGAAGAGGGAAAATACAATTTTTGTCGTAGGTTCAGATGAGTTCTTTCATATGTAAAAAAAAAAAATGCAGAAAAAGATCAATAAGATAGCTGGCCTGATAAATTGCCACAGATCTAATGAAATAATTTGTAATATCTTTTTTCATTCCATCTCTGAATAGTGACTTGCATTTGTAATACATGTATGTCCCAAGATCCATAGATATGGAATATTAAAACAATTACACAGTTTGCCAGCATGGAAGTGAAAGCATGTATATCTTTTTGCAAGTTACAATCTGTATGATGCACATCTGTTTCATTTACATATGTATACCTATGTTTATTTTCCGTAACTTTGGCAGGTATATGCAAAGTGATCAAACACACACATTAAAATAAAGAATGCATGCCCAAAATGCATACACCCAATTCTACCAATCAGAGGTGGATTTCAAGTAGGATGATTCATTCTGTCTATTAAAAAAAAAAAAAAAAAAAAAAAATCTAACAGTAGGCTAGCCAGTGCATTATGAATTAGGTCTTGGTCATAATGGACTTGAGCATAATGAAAGAAACAAATATCGAAGTCATCCATATTGCTTTATGAACTGATACTGACCCCCTCAAATCTAAAAAGGAAATTAAATATATGTATGCATGTACATGCCAAAATTAGGATTTAGCGGTACTTCCTGATGATGGAAAAAAAAAATTACGTAAGCCAAGATCAATAAGATATGTAATGACATCTGGGCATTGTTCCATCAAACCCATATATTAAAGAAAAACAAATAGATATCAGTTTCATTTACTTTATTTCAGTTTTGAATCTCACTTTTATGATTGGTTGGATTTAATCAAATAGGTTTAATAAGTGGCATTAATTACCAACTGCCATGAACATCATCATTTTCTTTAAAGGCCGCCTGCAAACATGAAGATAAGTAAAGAAACTATGCATGAATGAATATCACCTGTTAAATGTAATGTGTGGGAAATCTTATGCTCACACCATCAGATTATTCGTTGCAAAACGGATTAATCAGCAGTCAAGAGTGTGTGTTACACTACTCACACTAATAATGATTTTGAAAAAAAAAATAATTACTGTATTAGAACAACATTGCATTTCACCTAAATAGATTCACATATTTGAACCAATGGTTAAACAAACGAGATTATAAGGAAAAAAACGGGGGTTCAATCTTGTCAGTATTAAAACTGAGAATTCTTTGCAATTTGTACAATTATACAGGTGTTGAAAATGTTAACTCATTCATTTACATAACCTGCATAAATGATACACTTGTACTTTAGAAATTCTCCAAAGTTTCAATTTTGTTAGCATTCTCTGAAATTGAATCAAATGTTCTGTGATTTCCAGATTTCCCAGATATGATGTACCTTTGTGGTTGTTCAATAAAACAAGTGTACAATGATCAGCCAACATCTTGAAACTATTAACATTTTGATCAACAACAAAACTTAATTGATATTTCTGTTTTTCTTGCTGTTATACCTTGAGGTGCATTACTAACATTTGACTAGAATGGTGTGTAAGAGTTCAGATACAATAAGTTAGTTCATTCCTTTAAGAAGTCAGGATGCTGAGATTTGGATAAAGAATCCATTCCAAGTTCCAAATCTGCACCATTTCTTTGAAGTAAGAATGGGCAATTTGTCTAACACATTAGCAAAGCACCAGTATATAGTATAAAGGTCCATTTGAACTTTGTTGACACGAGTTCACTTACAGCAAACCCATTGGCGTCACCCGGAATTTTCAAGGGGAGGGGGTTCATTCATAAGGAAAACTGACCTTTCCCTGCAGCCAGCACCGAGAAACGCAAAAAAAGGGGGTGCTTACCAGCCACCAGCGGAAGCTGACAAGCAAAAAATAAGAAATAGATAAAACTAGAAATGTCGCTATGGCGACTGGTATGCCTCCGCCATAATGCATGATTCTCCTAATAGGTCGAGATAGTACATGTGGACAATGTGTGATTACATTTTCACAAAATTGGCAAAATATTAAACTGACAAGTTTGTCACAAATGTGTTGAATGTTCACCTTCCTTGACCTAGGTTTAATTGGATGAATAGGAGAGCATGTATTTGGAATTTAAGGACTTTAACTTGACTTTAGCCCATTCATACGTTCATGCATTGAGTAATTTTCAAGGTATGGAGAAAATGTGAAATTTCTGTATTGAATAGTAAATTGTTACCATTTTCATCTGGCCTTTGACCGTAAAATTCTAAGTTTTAAGATAACTCGAGCCACTTCCGAGATATGGAGGAAATAGTTAGTTCAGCACTTTGACTTGATCTTTGACCTTTTGACCTTTGAGGCAAAAAAAAAAAAGGGAAAAAAAAAAACTTTCCAGAGAGTCTCTATTAGGTTATACATGCATACACCAAGTGTAAAAAAAAAAAAAAATAATCCTGCTGGCATGGCATAACCATGATAGAAATAGTAAAATTTTGAAGTGTTGCCCTTGATCTTTGACCCCTGACCAGTGAGTACATGTATGTTCCATGAAGATACCTCAAACAATTTCCAGGGCACGGAGAAAAAAGTGGAGTTTTAATATCTTTACTTGACCTTTTGACCTTTGACCTCATGACCCCAAACTTTCACCAGAGACTCTTAATAGGGTAATACATGTATACACTAACTTTCAAGATAATATCATCATGCATTGTTGACCTTGAGCATTTGCACCCAAAAATTGGTAGGCACAACTTCACCCCCTAATACACATACATGCCAAGTTTCATAAGGGTACCTCAAAAGGTTTCTTAGTTACGCTGTCCACAAAATTCAAAACGGTCGGACGGAAGGACAGACGGACGGACGGACAACCTGAAAACATAATGCCTCCGGCACAACTTTGTAGCGGAGGCATAAAAAGTTTACGGGGAGCATGAAAGACAACGGACAACAAATGGCAATAGCTTACTGTCTTGAGCCTTTGGATCATGTGAGTTAAAAGTACCTCAATGGCAAGAATTGATAATGTAGAATAAAATTCCTTCCCATTCCTTGTGGCACATTGGACAAGCCTATTTCGTTTTCTTGGTCACACTGCCGCAAATTGCAGTGAAAGCCAAAAAGTCAAGATTGTAATTGCCTCCCCCCGCCCTAAAAAAAAAAAAAAAACATGTTTTGCAAGTCCGAAATGGCCATATGACATTACTAGGCAATGACCTGAAATAGATCAACACTCTTTGCACTGTTCCCCTCAATGGCACTGTGCATGGCATACTGGACAGATGTAGTCTTCGTCGGCAGATGGCTGTTTGCGAAGATCTACACATGTTATATGTTATATGTAGCCACCTTACTTAAAGAAGAAAACTTTGAAAATGACTTTTATTTGTAAACTCTTTATAAAAGAAAAAAAGAGCGGGAAGCATTCAACGCTGTTATTTTCTCAGCCTTTCATCCCTTCTTGTCCTGTCAGTCATATCTGATCCATATCGTCAAGAGTTTGAATGCAGCTGAAAGAAGATAGTACGGCATCTGATCAGTCTAAAGTTTGTAAAGTATGGCCATTTTTATGAAATAAAGAAAATAAGATCTTTTCAATGATATTCAACAGTATGCACTCGTTTCATAACACGAAATATTTTCAAAGATATTGTCAATGTTGCCACATTTGTATAAATATAATTATATATAATTTATATGTTGTATATAGATCTATATTGTAATTTTTATGAGCTTTTGTCTGAGATATCTCGATAAAAATTGACATGTCTGTTTTCACATTATGATACAAACTCCTAATTTTGTTAACATATCTCGACAGACCATTCGTGTGACTGTGATAATAAACAAAATGTACAGTCTGGTCATATTGATATCACATGCACACGAAAAAATGGACGAGAACAATCGAACAATAGCTATTTTATTTCTGTCTTTCCTTCTCAGACAAGCAATACCCTTATTGCTATACGATGATAGACGAAGTGAATGTCAGATGCTAATCCCTTGGTGAAAAACTAATGGGTAAATAAAAGAGAAAACAGACTTTAAGAAATGATTATGTTTGTGACTTCTCATTACACTGCATGTGTTTTAAGGACGTTCCTCAGTTGAGTTTGTAAAGTGTAACCGGCATGAGTAATGATTGAACAGACATAATATGAGCTATTCAGCAAAAACTCCTTTCATCTTCGTATCATAAGGTGCTTTTCTGCATCACGCAAACACAATCAATGTCGTTGCATATTATCTGGTAGTTCCATGCATACTCTTCTGACGCAATCACTCATGCTGTACATATTTTGTATTCTTGCTTTTCTTCGTTCTTTTCTTTCTTTGTATTTTTTTCCCCATTTCTATGGGTTAATAAACCAGGGCTTGACAGTAACGGTGGCACGGGGCTATATACCAAAAACGCACGTCCGGCCAACAAAAAATGTTTTGTGGTCCGAGCCGACCGTAATGGTCATGGCGGCACAGCACTAAATCGGAATCGGGAAGCTTGATGGAAGTGGAGCTGAGCTGCTTCCATTATCAATAGCCCCTAGTCGAGGACTACTAGTTTACTATAGACTAGGTGTTAAAAACAGCAGCAACAACAACAACAAAGGATGATATTTATGACGAACATTTTACCTGTATGTCTATATACCTACAACTAAAACAATCTGAGTATCTCTGTTAACATCTAAATTAGATATAAACTTGTCATTACTAATACGAAATATTATCTTTTTAATTTTTGGTTACAAAATACCATGTCACGAAAGTAACATCAAAGAAGCATTTATCACTTGCACCATTCAGATATTAATATTTTACTACCAAATCTGGTGTAACAAACGACACGGAGAAACAATGAATTTTACGGGAGGGCCTATGGCGGTACAGCTCCAGGTGCCTTGTTTGTCACTCTACCAAAAAAATAGTTAAGGCTAAAAATTCAAGTTCATTGGTAAATTGACCAATATGACCAGAGGCGGATCCAGGAATTTCGTAAAGAGGGGGCGTGTTTACAAAAATGAAGGGGGGCGCACGCACCCCTCCCCCATATTTTCTTTTTATTTCTTTTGTTTCAACAAAAAATAAGGGGGGGGGCGTGCGCCGTTTGTGGTCCTCCCTGGATCCGCCCCTGATGACCAAACCACACTCTACTGTCGCCTCACCGCACTCTATACTGTCGCCTCGTTTTATGTGTATAACGCATTGGCATTGTATAGAAGAGCACGTAATACTATAAGATGTTGTCATTTTTAACGGTCGAATCACATCAAAAGACATGAGTTTCGGCTCCAGGGGCTTTGTTTGTCATTCTACTAAAAATAATTAATGCTAAGAATTGAATTTCATTGGTAAATTCACCAATATGACCAAACCGCACTCTACTGTCGCCTCACCACACTCTACTGTCGCCTCGTTTTATGTGTATAACGCATAGGCATTAGAAGAGCACGTAATACTAAGATGTTGTCATTTTTAGCGGTCGAATCACATCAAAAGACATGAGTTTCGGCTCCAGGGTTTTTGTTTGTCACTCTACTAAAAATAATTAATGCTAAAAATTCAAGTTCATCGGTAAATTCACCAATATGACCGAACCGCACTCTACTGTCGCCTCACCACACTCTACTGTCGCCTCGTTTTATGTGTATAACTCATAGGCATTAGAAGAGCACGTAATACTAAGATGTTGTCATTTTTAACGGTCGAAACACATCAAAAGACATGATTTTCGGCTCCAGGTGCCTTGTTTGTCACTCTACTAAATATGATTAATGCTAAAAATTCAAGTTCATCGGTAAATTCACCAATATGACCAAACCGCACTCTACTGTCGCCTCACCACACTCTACTGTCGCCTCACCACACTCTACTGTCGCCTCGTTTTATGTGCATAACGCATAGGCATTAGGAGAGCACTTAATACTAAGATGTTGTCATTTTTAACGGTGGAAACACATCAAAAGACATGATTTTCGGCTCCAGGTGCCTTGTTTGTCACTCTACTAAAAATAATGAATGTTAAAAATTCAATTTCATCGGTAAATTCACCAATATGACCGAACCGCACTCTACTGTCGCCTCACCACACTCTACTGTCGCCTCGTTTTATGTGTATAACGCATAGGCATTAGAAGAGCACTTAATACGAAGATGTTGTCATTTTTAACGATCGAATCACATCAAAAGACATGAGTTTCGGCTCCAGGGGCTTTGTTTGTCACTATACTAGAAATAATTAATGTTAAAAATTGAATTTCATTGGTAAATTCACCAATATGACCAAACCGCACTCTACTGTCGCCTCACCACACTCTACTGTCGCCTCGTTTTGTGTGTATAACGCATAGGCATTAGGAGAGCACTTAATACTAAGATGTTGTCATTTTTAACGGTGGAAACACATCAAAAGACATGATTTTCGGCTCCAGGTGCCTTGTTTGTCACTCTACTAAATATGATTAATGCTAAAAATTCAAGTTCATCGGTAAATTGACCAATATGACCAAACCGCACTCTACTGTCGCCTCACCACACTCTACTGTCGCCTCGTTTTATGTGTATAACGCATAGGCATTAGGAGAGCACTTAATACTAAGATGTTGTCATTTTTAACGGTCGAAACACATCAAAAGACATGAGTTTCGGCTCCAGGTGCCTTGTTTGTCACTCTACTAAAAATAATGAATGTTAAAAATTCAATTTCATCGGTAAATTCACCAATATGACCAAACCGCACTCTACTGTCGCCTCACCACACTCTACTGTCGCCTCGTTTTATGTGTATAACGCATAGGCATTAGAAGAGCACTTAATACGAAGATGTTGTCATTTTTAACGATCGAATCACATCAAAAGACATGAGTTTCGGCTCCAGGGGCTTTGTTTGTCACTATACTAGAAATAATTAATGTTAAAAATTGAATTTCATTGGTAAATTCACCAATATGACCAAACCGCACTCTACTGTCGCCTCACCACACTCTACTGTCGCCTCGTTTTGTGTGTATAACGCATAGGCATTAGGAGAGCACTTAATACTAAGATGTTGTCATTTTTAACGGTGGAAACACATCAAAAGACATGATTTTCGGCTCCAGGTGCCTTGTTTGTCACTCTACTAAAAATAATGAATGTTAAAAATTCAATTTCATCGGTAAATTCACCAATATGACCGAACCGCACTCTACTGTCGCCTCACCACACTCTACTGTCGCCTCGTTTTATGTGTATAACGCATAGGCATTGGAAGAGCACTTAATACTAAGATGTTGTCATTTTTAACGGTCGAATCACATCAAAAGACATGAGTTTCGGCTCCAGGGGCTTTGTTTGTCACTATACTAGAAATAATTAATGTTAAAAATTGAATTTCATTGGTAAATTCACCAATATGACCAAACCGCACTCTACTGTCGCCTCACCACACTCTACTGTCGCCTCGTTTTGTGTGTATAACGCATAGGCATTAGGAGAGCACTTCAATAATAATAATAATAATGTACATTTATATAGCGCTTATTACAGTAGTTTCTAAGCGCTTAACACTTAAATCTTTAATACTAAGATGTTGTCATTTTTAACGGTGGAAACACATCAAAAGACATGATTTTCGGCTCCAGGTGCCTTGTTTGTCACTCTACTAAATATGATTAATGCTAAAAATTCAAGTTCATCGGTAAATTGACCAATATGACCAAACCGCACTCTACTGTCGCCTCACCACACTCTACTGTCGCCTCGTTTTATGTGTATAACGCATAGGCATTAGGAGAGCACTTAATACTAAGATGTTGTCATTTTTAACGGTCGAAGCACATCAAAAGACATGAGTTTCGGCTCCAGGTGCCTTGTTTGTCACTCTACTAAAAATAATGAATGTTAAAAATTCAATTTCATCGGTAAATTCACCAATATGACCAAACCGCACTCTACTGTCGCCTCACCACACTCTACTGTCGCCTCGTTTTATGTGTATAACGCATAGGCATTAGAAGAGCACTTAATACGAAGATGTTGTCATTTTTAACGATCGAATCACATCAAAAGACTTGAGTTTCGGCTCCAGGGGCTTTGTTTGTCACTATACTAGAAATAATTAATGTTAAAAATTGAATTTCATTGGTAAATTCACCAATATGACCAAACCGCACTCTACTGTCGCCTCACCACACTCTACTGTCGCCTCGTTTTGTGTGTATAACGCATAGGCATTAGGAGAGCATTTAATACTAAGATGTTGTCATTTTTAACGGTGGAAACACATCAAAAGACATGATTTTCGGCTCCAGGTGCCTTGTTTGTCACTCTACTAAAAATAATAAATGTTAAAAATTCAATTTCATCGGTAAATTCACCAATATGACCGAACCGCACTCTACTGTCGCCTCACCACACTCTACTGTCGCCTCGTTTTATGTGTATAACGCATAGGCATTGGAAGAGCACTTAATACTAAGATGTTGTCATTTTTAACGGTCGAATCACATCAAAAGACATGAGTTTCGGCTCCAGGGGCTTTGTTTGTCACTATACTAGAAATAATTAATGTTAAAAATTGAATTTCATCGGTAAATTGACCAATATGACCAGACCGCACTCTACTGTCGCCTCACCACACTCTACTGTCGCCTCGTTTTGTGTGTATAACGCATAGGCATTAGGAGAGCACTTAATACTAAGATGTTGTCATTTTTAACGGTCGAAACACATCAAAAGACATGATTTTCGGCTCCAGGTGCCTTGTTTGTCACTCTACTAAAAATAATGAATGTTAAAAATTCAATTTCATCGGTAAATTCACCAATATGACCGAACCGCACTCTACTGTCGCCTCACCACACTCTACTGTCGCCTCGTTTTATGTGTATAACGCATAGGCATTAGGAGAGCACTTAATACTAAGATGTTGTCATTTTTAACGGTCGAAACACATCAAAAGACATGATTTTCGGCTCCAGGTGCCTTGTTTTTCACTCTACTAAATATGATTAATGCTAAAAATTCAAGTTCATCGGTAAATTGACCAATATGACCGAACCGCACTCTACTGTCGCCTCAACACACTCTACTGTCGCCTCGTTTTATGTGTATAACGCATAGGTATTAGGAGAGCACTTAATACTAAGATGTCATTTTTAACGGTCGAAACACATCAAAAGACATGATTTTCGGCTCCAGGTGCCTTGTTTGTCACTCTACTAAATATGATTAATGCTAAAAATTCAAGTTCATCGGTAAATTCACCAATATGACCGAACCGCACTCTACTGTCGCCTCACCACACTCTACTGTCGCCTCGTTTTATGTGTATAACGCATAGGCATTAGGAGAGCACTTAATACTAAGATGTTGTCATTTTTAACGGTCGAAACACATCAAAAGACATGAGTTTCGGCTCCAGGTGCCTTGTTTGTCTCTCTACTAAAAATAATGAATGTTAAAAATTAAATTTCATCGGTAAATTGACCAATATGACCAGACCGCACTCTACTGTCGCCTCACCACACTCTACTGTCGCCTCGTTTTATGTGTATAACGCATAGGCATTAGAAGAGCACGTAATACTAAGATGTTGTCATTTTTAGCGGTCGAATCACATCAAAAGACATGAGTTTCGGCTCCAGGGTTTTGTTTGTCACTCTACTAAAAATAATTAATGCTAAAAATTCAAGTTCATCGGTAAATTCACCAATATGATCAAACCGCACTCTACTGTCGCCTCACCACACTCTACTGTCGCCTCGTTTTACGTAATATTCGCATAGGCATTAGAAGTGCACTTTTTGTCATTTTTAACGGTTGATTGAGATGAACTTCGAATCAATTAGAACTTCCAAGAATGACTGATTTCATTGAGTGTACTTTTCTGTGTTTTCTGATCTAGCCCATTTTACCCACCCCCCCCCCCCAAAAAAAAAAGAATAACAACTAACGTTAGGCCCTAACGTTACTAAAAGTATTTATTTGAAGAAATCTTGACACCCCTTACCACAATGACGATCAAACTCATCGTCAAACCATGTTTGTACAGAGTCTGTGGGATGTCAACAAGGGTGAGTCGTCGATGGACATTCCTCGAGTGAGTGACAGACAGACGGACACACACACACACACACACACACACACACACACACACACTGCTGCAACTGTGAAAGCGATATGTGTTTACATGACGTTCACTCGGTGGTGTACGTTTACAACGCAGGGGAAAGGGAATCTCCCACCTCATACATATTCAATAAGGCTTCGGCAGTCTCCGCGCCAGCTCATGAATAATTAATGTCTGTGACCTTTGGTGAAACTACTTCCCGCAGAGCATTCTCGCCTCTTAAGTGCCTACCGCTAGCAACCAAAAAGCGTCAAAATGGCTGATACTCTTGTTTTAAGAGCTCTGAAAGGACAACCGCAAACACTGAATTTAGCCAGCAAAAATTTAAGCAACGTACCTAAAGCGATTGGAAACCTTCGGCGCCTCCAAAATTTGCAACTGAAAAACAACAAAATAAGCAAATTACCCAAAGAATTTGCTTCTCTAACCACGGTAAGGTTACACTTGTAGTCCCACTAATTCAAATATGTGCTGTGTGTACAGAATTTTCTGGAGTGCCCACTTTTTCTGAATGGAGTAGACAGTCTATGTCCTAGGCCTACTGAAATTTCCTTTTCAAGATATCCACACTCAGAGTTTCTAGAGTTTAAAGTCTTGTAGAATTTGGATCAATGTAAGTTCCGTAGATTCAACTCTAAAAGAAAATACATAATTAGGAGTCCAATTCAAGAACTTAGAAGGTTATAAACAAATAGGCCTAACGGTTAGCTGCTTACCTTAATAACATAGAACTCCCTAGATCGTAGATGTCTATGTTATTTTTCTGTAGGCCTACTGCCTGGGTTTGTGTAACTTTCCTGTTCTTCTTTTCTCTTCTTCTCTTTCCTTTCTTTTCAACAGCTGGTAATGCTAAATCTGGGAAATAATTCCATTGATGAATTCCCAGATGAGATTGGTTCCCTTCATGCCCTCGAGGTACTGCATCTGTTCAACAACAACCTTCAGAGCATTGATTCCAAATCATTTGGTGAGTTGTACAAATGTTCTGATCAAAAACTTTCTAACAGTGTTAGGGATGACCACTTCATTTTTTTTTCTTTGTGTGTATGTGTGTATGTGTGTTTGTGTGTGTGGAAAGCTGCTGGGGGAGGGGAGAATTGGGCTAGTTCGGTCTGTACCTCACTGTAGATAATATGATTCCATTCTATTTTACTTCATATTCTTATTTTCAATTCATTTTCATTTCAATCATTATAAAATACACAAATGAGAATAATATTTAAAGATGCTCATTGGTTTTTATCATCAACATTTAAGTTCACTTCTACTATGTGAAAAAGAAAAGGAAATGATAGTGCACAGGAAGTTGACATTTTTTTATTTGTATTCCAATTATGCAAATTGTTTTTTTCTCCATAATTGCCAGTTTAGATTACTGTTCTTACATTATTTGAATGGAAATAAATACCATCAATGAAAACAAAAAACAAAAACAGAGTGCCCACACTATATGGACATTGTCTATCCCCTTTCAACTTGCACACATCTCATTCAGTTTCATGACATTCAAATCAATTTGTGTATCTGTGTTGCTTCAAATATTTGAATGTATGTATAATCCCTTTTTCTTGAGTAACATCATGAGTAGAATGCATTTTTGTAATTGTTGTCTTCTTTGTATAATACCCTTCAAAGAAATTCCAAATAAAGATTATAGAAAAGTGATCCTTTATTCTATTTGAACTATGATTACATCATTTAGCACCAATGAAGTAAGGAAATAATTTTTTGCAAATATCAGTATTTGAGAATTCAAATAGATTGAACTTTCACATTTACTGTAAAAGTGGATATTTTCGTGCTTGGCAGGGTAAGAAGAGTTTCACATGTTTTTAATTCTGTGGAATCAAGACATCACGCACAGGAATGTATGGCAAGCAAAAATATTCGCGTGTTTTTATTTTCGTGCTAGTTTCTGGTTTGCACGAAATGTGCGAAAATTTCCACTTTTACAGTATCAGTAATGCTTGCATACAGTTTGGATGAAATCAAGGATTCAAGTGGATAATATTTGAAGAGTTTGTTTGCAAAAACCGATAAGTCCATTTTTTGAAGATTTTGAAGTACGGTCTCTGTCATAAAGTACAAAATAATACCTTTTAAATGATATATTGATCACTACATATAGAGGTATATTTTTGAAGTTATGGTCAAAAGAAGCAAAAATTTTCTTATTATTCACTTTATTTTTCTTGACCTTTAATCGCAAATATCTCCATTTGGCAAATATGGACTTATCGGTTTTTGCGAACAAACTCTTCATTTCCTCATTTGGTACATTGTACACTTGTGTCAAGTATGGTTTGATGATATACAGAACCATACTTTTTTAGTGCAGAGTGTGTTTGTGGACATGAAGTTCTACTGGAATAAAGATCCATTTCATTGACCAAGTTTTGTTTCTCTGCATAATTTTATTCTGCAGGAAATTTAAGACATCTGAAGCTCTTAAACCTGAACAACAATAAGTTAAAGTCCTTACCTACATTCATGAACAAGTGAGTACTTAGTATCAGTCACGGGAATGTATTGTAACCTACCGTACTTGTATCAGATAAATAGTGTCTTGAAATTGCTGCTTAAATTTAAAAAAAAAGTGTGTAAACGATTCCAGTGAATACTGTCATGGTGAGAGGGTTTTCTTGTTTCAATGTTGGGAGAAATTTATTGTTTATTTATTGATATTGAGGCTACCTGCAACTCTTCTCAAAGGCACTTGAAAGAAGGGAAGGATAGAGAATCTGATGTGATGGCTTTGTTTTGCACAACTGCTGACTGTTGTCTTTTGTGAAATTTGCCTGATATACAGTATTCAAATGTGAGCTGATTTGAGAGAATAGATCTACAGTGTACATTTTCTGATAAAGCTGTTCTTTTCTCTCTTTTTTTAAAAATCAGGCATCATTTTTGGAGTGATATTCTAACGTCTTCTAAATTTCATAAATTAGTTGGGACATCAAAACTATTCATTTTCATTTTGTCATTTCATTTAATTATTTCCACAAACTATGACTGTAGGAATATAAATAATGCCTGTTTCCAAGTCTCATCAACCATGTGTAACAGGAAAAAATGAAATGAAATGAAATGACATGGAATGAAATGAAATTGTTTTCTAAAAAGCTGCATTCTTGTACACATAGATTCATCAACCTGGAATTCCTGAGTGTAGACGGTAACCAGCTGACTAGCCTGCCAGGAGAGATCTGTGCTCTCAGTCACATGATGGAGCTCCACGCCGCAAACAATCAGCTGACCTCCCTCCCCATGGAGCTCGGCTTCCTGGTCAAGCTCCGGAAATTCCATGTGCAGAAGAACCGTATCAAGGAGCTGCCGGAGGGGATGGGCAAGCTCATGAATCTGGAGGTCATCGACGTCGCAGCCAACGAACTCAGGATATTCCCCACAGAGGTAGGAATCAATCTAGAACTATATGGCTAATCAAACTACCTGTGGATATTGAGATATATACTGTATCTCTTTTTGATACATGTCTGAATAGAAAGGTAGAAGTTAGAACATAATATGCACAGTTATACGTGGTAATTCCACCCCATTTAGAGACATTCAAACTTTAAATGTTACGGTTATGTCCGGAATGTAAAAATGTATTGATGTATGAAGTATAGGGTAATGAACTGGACAGTGTTGTAATGAATAGTGTAGTCACATTCTAAAAGGAATTGATAATTGATGTAAGCATGTCTACATTGGATAAACAGAATTCTTGCACTGTAAACATGCGGTATGAACTGTGTTAGGAAATAATGCTTTTCTTTTTATTGCTCTCACTCAAATTGTTTTTTAGCAACCACATATATAATGTATGAAATCTTACTTGCTGCTGGTAGAAATGACATCTTAAATATTGTTGAATCATGCCCCATTAACATCTTTTCTTGTTTATCAAAATCCTATCTTTGAGCAGCAGATCTTGTATATCAGTCTCCTCAAATGCATACACTTATGTTGCCTGAGTAAAGGGAGGTAAGATTGCCATATATGAGTGTGTACAATAAACTGATAATATGTCAGTAAGTCACCACATTGTTCTGTTTCTCCTTTGTGTAGCTGCACAAGCTGCCTCTGAAGGAACTCTATTGTGAGGAAAACCCCCTTCTGGACAAAATCCCTGTGCAATCCATTCAAGAAGATGAAGTACTCACACTCAAGGTGAATATCAATGCTGCAATTATTGGGATGAATTACACTGTTTTCTTTGTAGTGTTAAAAGATTATAGTGATTTTACAACAATGATGGTTATTACAATACCGGTAATGACGATCACGATGATGACGATGATGATGATGATTATGATGGTGATGATTAGCATCATTTTGATGTTAGTAATCATAATCAACAAAGAGTGATTGTTACCATTTTGATTTATTGAAAACAGTGACAATGATTACCAATGTAGTAGTAACAAGAATAGTAGAGAATTCTGTTATGGAATTAAACAAGTGGTGTTGCAAAAGTTGTGATCTGTAGCATAAGGTATCCCTTTAATGACACCACTTTCTCCTTTTAATGCCACACAGTCTTTCTCCCTTCTTCCTCTGAAGTGCTGATTTCAGAGGTGATGAGATTTGTACAACAGCTCCAGTGAGTGAAGTACTAGTATACTAAAAGTAATCGAGCTTAATGCACGAGCAATTGTAATCGATACACTCTTTGTTTGGTATTCTTATTTTGTATGTTTTTGTATGATTACTTTCACAGATCCGGTTTCAAAGACTTCCAGATTGTGCATAATCACCTGTCTGAACTATTTAGTATGTAGGATGTATATTAGCTTAAAAGTTTGACATGATTCACAATGTTCTTTTCCTTCCCACAGGAAATCACTGCCAGGTATATCATGAAACAGCTTAAAGACAGGTATGTATCAGATATATGCATGTATGTGGAAGTTATTGAGAGCATGTTATTTCAAGGAAAATTTATGCATGTATCAGAATGCATAGCAATTACAAAGTTTGACATCCAATTACATTCATTCTTTCATATAGCATCATGTTTGCCAGTTGTGAGAAATGTTTATTATGCTGAGCATGGCAGAGTTATCAGTGGTTTATGGTATTGTCAATAACAGCAATGGTTCTCTAGTGCAAAACAAATTTAACAATTCTACATTTTGAGACAATGAAAAAAGTAATGCATCTTTTAAGTATATATAACACTGTCTTCAATTGCTAATGGCTTGCAATATATGAGTTAAGAGTTAACCCTTAATTTACTGTAATGATGGAATAATTTATTAATTTCAAAATGCATTGAACATGATCATACTTTAACTTATAGCAGAGTTCTTTCAAAATAATGGATATGTAACACTTTGAGCTAATCAACAACTTCCCATGTTGCTTGACACCTCCTGTTGCCTTTGCATGCTGAAAACTAAAGGCGTAGATTGGTGAAGGTCGGCGGTCAATTATTTTATGAAGAAAATCCAGCGTAAGTGTTTGGCGTGACAGTTAGCAGTAGAAGTGTGGCCTTGTTGGACTGGACTTTGCAGTGGATTAGACAGGTTTTTAACATAAATCTGTGGAACATAATCTTCATGGTCTGTCCGTAGCAGATACAAAGTTATTTCATCAACTTTCTCCAGAAATTAACCACACAAAGTTTTTCCATATCAGTGATATTCCACCATGCCTGTAATAGTAGAGATACAAAAGGGTCCTTGAATGAGGTTCCCTTTTCTACTTCTGTAAGTACTATGCAAAACATATTTGATAGAATAGATAATAGTAAGAAGTGCAAGTCACTCCTTAAAAATAGTAGAAAAATCACTGGAGTTGCATGCCAATTGGCACTAATACTAGACATTCTGGTTACCAGTCTGCAAACATATATGATCTACTGTAACCTCCTCTGTTAAGTAAAATGCATGGAACAGTATAGCATTTCTGTCAAAACCTGTTTTACAGTATTTTATATTCTCTCATGGACAGACATACTAATGAAACATCACCTCACCCTATGTCACTTTCTTCTTGCCATTTGCCTTTTTTGCACCTTCAACACAGTGTGCTTGACTAACATATGGTATTACATATCTTGTTAAATCTACACGACATAAAAAGAAGCAACTATAATATGTATCAAATAATGACGTGTGATTGGCTGACTTGCGCCATGTGACTCACTGTTCTGGTTGTAGTCATGCACTATAGCCACGAATTGGGTTAATTATGCATATGTTATGCATATTCTTGAAAAGAGTGTTGAAAATCAAGAGATCTAAGGAATCTCATTTTTCAACCACACAGAAAAAGTTCAGGCGTTACTACTGTATGAATCATTGTTTCATTTGCATGCAAATCAAGTCAACATAAAAATAATGACGATCAGCTATTAAGGCAAGTGTCATTATCAGGCTCACAGCTCTGATTTGTCATGTACAGTAGCGTCCATCCATCCATGCAGTACATTGTATTTGCTTAAACAGTCCCTTTGAGAGTTGAAGGGTATAAAACTGACCAGTAGTGACTGCTGGAGAGTGTCATTATTTCATAAGGCTCCACATGAACTAACAAATGTATGAACATACAGCAGTAATTTTTTAGGTTTCACTTTTACTCATCTGACTATTTGAAAATTATGTATTTTAAGAGCTTTCATTCAGCACACAGAATAGAAAAAAAGGTATGAAAAACCCACAAATTGTGTAATGACATGCAAGCTAATGCTTTGCAGGTATCATGATGTGAATGTTGGAAAATTCACACCACCCGTACCAACTAATAATACTTCAATTTCTAATCCATTTCATTTTCTCTGATGGGGACATTTTTCAAGCCTTCTGATGCATGTTAACATCACTGCATCTTGATCAATGTCAGTTGCTTGGTAATATAGACATGTGTATTTGTATAAACTAAGTCTCTGTGATCCCAAACCTATCAAAGGTGGTCATACCTAAGGCGAGCCATCAGACACTACCCCAACGTCCGTGATATGCTTGCCCAGGCCAGCAAATGTGCTCTCTGTGGGGAATCATTCCTCAACACGTGGCTGGAGTGTGTGTGCTTCGTGGATGGTCACAAGGTGAGAAAATAAAAATAACTTCATCATTATCGACAGGTCATTCTCATCCAAAAGTCTGTGCATGTGATCAGTTTGTTTCATATGTCTGTGATGCTGGCCTGTCTGAAAAAGGGTATACAGCACAAAGGGGACATTCTGAAAGTAAAATCTGTATGAAACTGTTAACAATCTATATAGAATTGGACAAGTACAAATATCAGTCTGACTTTAAAACTGAACAGTGCATACCATGTAGTCATTTGAGGTAGTGTGACCACAATATCATTAAGGAAGAAATATCTGCTTGTTAACAAGAACAACACTATGCCCCACATTTTTCTTTATTTGTGTGTGTGTGTGTGTGTGTGTGTGTGTGTGTGTGTTGAACTTGCAGCAAGGAATTCATCCTTCACCTTTGAGGACATGTAATTTATAGTATAGTTTCTGATTTATCTTGATGAGAGCTATCAAAGAAAGATATCTTTTCAAAAAAGTGTTACAACTATGAAGCATGTTAAATACACAAACCTACAAGAAATATGACTTGACAAAGAATGCCACTTACAATTTGAACATATTTGATGACATGAAAACTGGTGTATCTTGTTTTCTATATTTCTTTGTGGCATCAGTTAGCTACATCAGTTGCCACCTCTGTAAAATCATCCTTTAGGACTTCCATAAGTTTTGCATTATGATCGATATGTGGGCGAGAGTATACGAAAGTAAGATACAGAAACGTTGTACAGTATTAACATTGCACAGAATTTTCCTTGTGACATTTTTCACACCACAATACTGCTGTTCACTTTTGTTTTCCACGATCAAGTTCTCTTTGTCATCTGTGCTTCACATTTTATTTCCAGGACCTGAAGCTGAGCAACTCGCCCGGCAGGATTCCAATCAGAGCCCTCCTCTGTTCCTACAAGTGTTTCAACACGCCGGGACATGGCTTCTACGGCGTAGCATTTCCATGAACAATCTGGCTTGCAAAGAAAAATACAGAACCATCCATTTCAACCTGGAGCGCTTAAAATGACAGGTGATGATATAATCAGGAGGGGTTCTGTATAAAGCATCTTGTGCAGCAATCACAGCCAGGACTCGTGCAGTCTTCTACCTCCAGAAAGGGTTTGTGGATCCAAACCTCTCCTCTCATAGATTGATGGAGATTGAGAACAATTTGAAGGCTTTTGGAAAGAGACAAAAGAGTAGATTCTCTACATTGTGCATACAACGTGGATCATCGCACTGAGTTTTCAGCTGAACTATCCAGCGTTGTGAAAAGAGAATCATGTTACAGATTTGAGCTGTGTAAGAACGTTATCGAGTAAGAGCATTATCTCAATGTGTTCTGTGACCTAAAGGCTACATTGTATCTGTCAAGTTTACAATGTTGATGGTGTTGGGGTATAACCAAAGAGAAAGTATGCCATGTACTTATGCACTATTTATCAAACTGGAAAAGTTTTTTTTTTTTTTTTTTTTTTCACAGCTAAAGACACTGTCCTCACTTTAAATTTACATCCTGTTTTTTTAGGTGTACTAATTGTAAATTTAGACCTTTTTTATGATACCTAAATGAGCGACTGGATTTATTAATCAGTTCCTCTCAGAGAGATGTCAAATTTGGCAAATGTTGCCTTTTTGGTTTTTCATATACATGTAGTACATGTGAGCCATGGAAGGCAAGTACTGCTGGATCAAACCACCAGTCATGTACATGTACTGTAAAACTTGTGCCATCTTGTCATGTTCTGTCGGCACTTTACCATTGTTACAGCTTCCACATTAACTTCACACAAATGAACCAAAGAACATTATGCGTTGACAAAGATGACTTTGTCTTCCAAAATATCTGTTCATTCTTCCTTCTATTCAAAGACACTCAGTTATCACTTTGCCGCAAACCACTGATGAACGCTTGTTCAGTGTACACACACAAATTCATGTGACTGTAGCCAATTATTATCATTGGCTATTTGAAATTATCATTTAATCCTTTGATGTCTTCCTTGCTAAAAATCCAAATGTGTAATTCTCTGTGAATAGAGAAATTGGGCACTGGTTGATTAAGCTTTGCGAGGGCATTTTGGAAAGTCGTATGCATGTAAGAAAAAAACAAACATTGAGAATGTGTGAGTGTCAAACACATAAAATGGTTTAAAAAAAAAAAAAAAAAATCTTTTATCAAAGAGAAACTTTTTAGCACCAAAAAACAAACAAACAAAGAATGAAGACTGTCAAAGGAGTGAAAAACTTTAGTTTGCAAACAAATTTATTTACAGTTTTAGTACAGTATGTATAGTAGTTGTCTTTGAGACACTCAGTAACTACATTTCCACATTGACATAACATGAGAATTTTACACGCGTGATACCCATCAGAATGCATGGGGTATGTGAAAGTCACATGAGAATACAAGACAAATTGTTGGGTTCATACATCGGTAAATCCCTTGATAATACATTGTGTAAAATGTGAATACATCCAGCAAAGAGTGATGCAGACATCCCGCGTATGATGGTACATAATTATCACAGAGCCTTGCCACTGGCAGTCCAGGAAAGTAGTATTGGCTCTTTTTAGACTGTCATTCTTACCCTTTCGGGAGGTTTCATCCCACTCTGTACAATTCATGCCCTGGACACAATATCAGCAGCAATCTCAGAAGGCTGCAGTTCTTCATGCATTGGGATGAGAAAAGCAATGATGCCACACACTCTCTGTATCACTTGAAGCAATTTAAATTGTCAGCACATTGGTTTGGTCAGGAATAATATAAAGTAACTTCAGATCTTTCAGGACAGCCTGCAATTTACTGTATACGCTATTATTTTCGCGTACAGATATTTTTGCGAATGAGGTCACAGACACTTTCACAAGATGTTATTTTTGCGAATTGACAGAGGCCTTCATAAGCACACGATTACCTCAGTGCACGGTGACATTTTTCGCGTATTGTTATATTCGCTTTCCAACTGTGATTCACGAAAATTAAACCCTCGCAAAAATAACAGCTTATACAATATGCATAATCATTATAGTTCACATCCAACCACCCCTCCATATTGAATGCAAGGTATGATCTACCCTTGCAGCAATTTTGGCAGCACCTCCTTTACACTCGTTTCTCAGGGCTCAAACAAAACATACGTACAGAAAAAGTGTGATTGCTGCTGCCATCACATTACTGGCATCATGCACTTGAATAACATTTGTACATCAATATGTCATTTGTTACATCTGCCTTTGACAAGAAAGCACCAAACTCTTCCATCTCTTTCTAACACTGCATGTAATGACAAAAGGAGAGAACAAAATTAAGCATCACATATACATTAGTTACTAGAAGCACCAAGCCTTGTTTTGCCTTGCAAAATAAATGCTCAATAAAGTAGATGCCAAGGAAGAATATCAATGTCTTCAAAGTCACCTTTTCAGGTGACCATATATCATCATGTATAATGCCTTGATTTCTATGCATAACAATTTTCTTGATTTGTTTCATTTGCTTGTATTTTCTGTGTCTTAGAATATACAATGTATTCTCCATGGAATATTTTCTTCAAAAATACCAACAAACTATGCAATCTGCATTTTTGCACCAATTACAAATGCATTCTGTATAAGTTCTACACCTAACAGACTATGTATTAACAGTGATGAGTGTGCCTTTGCCAAGCCAACTTACATTCCCAGGAAAAAAACACAAACACAAACAAATGAACAAGAAATGTCGCTATGGCGACTGGTATAGAAAAGCACCTGGCATGAAACTAACACCTTTAGAATGATTTATGGTGCACTGCTAGCGGATTACTAGCAGATTACTTCATTGATGTAAATGGTGCATCCTTGTCGTGTTTCACAGTTGCAAAGATGCAATGAATCATCTTTGTATAAACTTGTATTATTTGTATATAGGACAGATGTCTAAAAGCAGAGTCCTACTTAGGACATTAATGATGTATGTACCTAGAAAAGGAACAATTCCTTATGTACTGGCATGCCAGTAATGATGGAGCAGAAATTAAATACTGCTACAAGTAAATCTGGTGGCTTGTTTTTTGCATTTTACTACTCTTCCACTTTGTAATTTGTACAGATAGACAACTGCACCACAGAAACACAATGCACTGTATCAGTACTCTTAAATTCTCTTTCATAATTTAGCAATTAAAGGGATAGTATAGTTTTGATTGAGACCTAATTTCAGGTTTCTAACATGTTTTTGTGAGATAATGAGAAATTACTTATGAAATATGAAAGAGCATGTAATTCCATGAGGAATTCAACATTTATTTGATGAAAATTGGTTTTGAAATGGCTGAGATATCCAAAACAGAGTGATTCTAATAAAGTGTGGGACCCACATTTTATTATGATCGCTTTGTTTTACTTTGTTTTTGGATGTTTCAGTCATTCCAAACCCGATTTTCATCAAATAAACTTTGAATTCCTCTTAAAATGGTATGCTCTGTACTATTTCATAGGTGTTTTCCTGCAGGAATCTTGCAAAAGGTGAAAAGCCCAATTCTCATCTCCACTCATACTGTACCATCCCTTTAAGCTGATATTTGTAATAGCAGTGGCATTTGAAACTGCTCAGAGGAATTGAACATCAACCAGTGTGTGTGGTTGCTGCTTCACTTTTCAGAGCATTGCATTTCTTTGATAATCGACATCATGATAAGCTCTGTGATTGTCACTGGATGCCAACACATTATATAGATGATGACTGGCGGGGGAGGGAACATACCGAATGTTCCACCCGAAGGGTTTCAAACCCTGAGGGTGGAACGTTTGGTACATGTTCCCGACAACAAAAGTCATCTTATGTTATATTATATGGGTTAGTCAAATACGTCAACATCAACCACCAACAGCACAACACACTCAATAGCTCGCTTGTTGATCACGCAGAGCCAAATGCACTGCGCGCGCGCGGTCCTAGGCCTTCTGTCATTTGTTACGTGAAAATGTTTTCCCAAGGGAGAACATTATAAGAATGTTCGCCCATGGGCGAACATAACGAATGTACCTCCATCACGTGACTGTGTTAAGCCAATCACTAACTGGTATTTGACTAACCCATTTAATATAGTACGATGTAGATGGATATCCCTGGACCATACTGTCAACAAAATACAAACTATGACAATGGAACACATTCATGCAAATTAGTGAGACATTTCACCCAACTTAACATTGAAAAGCATTTTGAATGAAGAGTACTGAATGTAATGCAAATGTTGGAAGACAAGGAGCTTATACCATGATTAATTTAGACTCCCTTTATACATATTCAGGTGATGTCAGCCTTATAAACATTTCTGTGTTCGGTGGGCTAAATAGGCATATGGTTGGTGGAAAGGAAATAAAACAGTATTTTTACATTTCCTATGATAGACATGTGTAACAATAATTGGAGAAAAGGAGTCTCTTCCACGAAACCTGCGGTATTTTTTTTTGGGCAAAAAAAGGACAAAATACTGCAAAGAAGTAACAGTTGGCAATACCTGCGTAATTGACAATCTAATATTCGTGACACATTACTGTATTTGCAGTGTGCCCTCTAGGAAGAGGTGGAAATCTCTCATTCTCTTGCCCAAATGGAACCATCATGCATTCATTCCCATACATGTCAATGATCCCCATTTCCCCTTCTTTTGAAAGCTTCAACAATTAAGTCAATTCATCACTATGGTCATCAAATTTGGCTTTGTCTGCTACTGTCAAAGTGGATATTTTCGCGCGACTTATTTTTCGCGATTGGCCGGGTCAGAAGAGTTTCGCTTGTTTTTAATTCCGCGGGATCAAGACATCACGCACAGGAATGTATGGCAAGCAAAAATATTCGCTTGCTTTTATTTTCGCACTAGTTTCTGGTTGCACTGAATGCGCGAAAATTTCCACTTTTACAGTAATCCATATTAACCCCTACCTCTGAGGTACAAGGCTGAGATGCATAACAGATGCAGACTAGATCACATGACAATACAAGTTACTAAATTGTGCGCTCAACTGGATTTATCAGTCACTCCAGATTTGACAAGGATTTATTTTCCCTTCTTGAAGCTCCCACTGCCCTTCTTGGCCTTCTTGTTAGCAGACCCTTTCAGGGGCTCCGGCTGCAGACAAAAGAAACAAGAGTGAAGACGTAAGCAGTCTTAATAAGTTATCATGATATGATGTACTTCTCACTAACACAAGACATATTCAATTCAACTCACTGCTGCAGGCCCTCTCAATTAAGAAAAGAAAAGAAAAGAAGAAAAAGAAGAAGAAGAAGAAGAAGAAGACAAGGAAAAAGAAGAAAATGCCTGCAAATGGCATATGGGCTTCAGAAATTTAACAGAACCAAACTTAAGCATTTATAAACCATCCCGGATTCAGGAATACACATACACCTCTACACTTCTTTATTTTTCATTTCAGTTATCAGTTAGACTCAATCAAACTGTACTCTCGATGTTTTCTGAGGAAAACTAACAGAGAAGTGAGTTAAAATTTACCTTCCGCTTGGCAGTTGTGGCTGTGACTTTGAAGAAAGAGTCTAGTCTGCCTTGTGTAGCTCCAGACCGAGCTTTCTGCAACTTCTTCACACCATTCCGCATCCTGTCCTCACTATGGCAACCAAAGTAGAACAAATGACACGAGCTCAAGAGAGAATCTCACATAGTACATGACCCCAAGAGCAAGAACCTCACATAGTACATGACCCCAAGAGCAAGAACCTCACATTGTATGTAAAAAACAGTATGAGTTTGAAGTCTCTGGAACATGAAATAAACACTACAAACCCTACTGATCCTGATACTGAAGTTCAAACATTTAGTGTAGAGGACAAGCTGATTCTGCCATAACATGCATTTCCCTAGACTCTTGGCAGAGTACAAAACCTCGCTTCTTTATAGAGTGATCTGAACAATGAACTTGTCAGAAAAAGAAAAACAAAGAACAAAACATCTTTTTAACTGTAACAGTTAAGCTTGTGAACACAGTTCCTTCATAACTTGCTGCCAGACTGGAGAATGTCTCACCAGAAAGTGCATTCACCAGTTTACAGTTATCGTATAAGGCACGCAGTCCACAGTAGCATTTGTGGTACAGTGTACTCATTTTTTTTTTTTTTTAAGATATTACTCAAATTGTAAGATAAAAAATGACTTTTTGAGCTGATTCTCGTGTTCTGTTATCTTTAAGTGAGTAAGAAACTTTCCAGCAAAATCATTAAAATTCCTGTGACAAAGTTATGCTTTATCAAGCTGAGTATCGGCAATCAAAACGGCAATTTCAACAAATCAATGGGTCTTGGACATAACGCCAATATTTACCTGAAGCCTTTTTCGTTGCACATGAACTTGATCAGTTCTTCTTCATCTGGAGCCGTCCACTTCAGCTGATAAGGGGAAAGAAAAAACATATTTAGATTTTAACATCAATCCAGACTGCACAAATTTACAATCATATTGCAAATAGCAATTAACACAGAATCTGACTTTGCTTTGACAGATGCTATTGCTACAAAGACAGTGTCAAGCTGCAAAAAAATTGTGAGGAAAAACTTACGTGAATCAAAGCTGCAAGTTTGGTATGTTCTCTCTCTTTCACTACCTCCATTAAAGGAATCAACGAGGAGTAAATGATAGAACACCCCTTACATAAACTCATCTCCCAAATATCAACAGGAATTATGCAGACATTTCAATAAAGATTGCTTAAAAAACTCTGGCAGTAATCAGCACATATTTTCACAAGCATCCATCTGAGTAATAAGGATAATCGTCACAGTAACACGGATAATCGTCACAGTAACATACATCCTCCGATGATATGATGCTTTCATGTGCAGGGGGAAAGATGACCTTTTGACCTTGGAAATAAATCTGCATTACTTTGTATAATTCTTTCTGTCTAGAGGCAAAACAGATATTATGCGGATGATTGCAGCACTGGAATCATGCTCCGGTCTCGCTCCAATTTTACAACCCAGTAATGCTGATATAATACGCATAGTCAAGTTTGAGCATTTCGAGAAACATATACGTATATTTTTACTTCTCAATCTTGTCTGAAGTGCAAAGTATAAAGCTAGTAAGTGAGTACTCACATCAACTTCATCTCCAGGAGTGACATCAGGTTTTAGGAACAGCTCTCTGGCCTCTTTGAACAACCAATCTTCTGGTGGTTCATATTTCTGTAGGGAAAAAGTACAACAACAAGCTTAAAACACTAAAAGAAAAATATCTGACAGACTGGCTTAGTGAGTTCAAACGCTTGATGATGCAGGGAAACTGAGCTAAATTGAGGTTATCAGGGCTGCCAATGTTACACAATAACTGGTATCTTTTCAAAAGGTAACAACCACATATCCTTCATTAAATACAAGCATATGACTACACATTACAAACAAGAATTAGCACCTATGCTTACAGTCCGTTTATGCTCCTTTAATTTGTTACTGCAAAAAGACTATGAAAAAAAAAGCTGATCAGTTTGTTCTTTGCACTCATCAAAAATGGAAGCACAGTCGGACAAATCTTGTCGGGCTGCCATGCATCACAGCAGGCAAAAATAAGCAGTGAATCACAGAGATTATTTACATTCTGTTATCTTGACACAGGGAGATTATGAAGTTTTCAGGATGTCTTCAGAGAAATGGGGAAGGTCTGAACAAGACATCTAGATATACTGGAATGAATACGTATCATTGCTTGTAACCTGTACCCTGTAGTTTTCTGCATTGTGGGTCAGGATTTGTTGGGAGTGTCAGGTGAATGTCTGCATCACAAAGGATTTACCACATCACACATTCACGTCATTATTTTTGTGTCATACTCTAAGTGGCTGACTGGAGGGGGATTTTTATGAAGCAAGCCGACACTGGTTGAGATTCCAGTGAGTTTTTTTACGAAAGATGCAACTTTTAATTTTTCTCTTTAATTGAATTAACATGTTCCTGTCCACTGCCAGTAGAATTAAGTAACTGAAAAGATATTGGTGTGTGCATGATGCGGTTAATTTAACGTAAATGAATTACACAGTAACCATGGGGAAACTAACATTTTCTACACCTTTGATTAAGGTGATTTTCTTTTTTCCCATGCCACATCGGACTTGTGGGGACCTTACTGTATGAATTCATTTATAATGACAGTAATCAGATGATTCAACCACTTACTGATGTGTCTATCTTAGCGAGTATCTTCTCGATTGAGCCATGGTTCTTGATGAGTTCATACGCCCGCTTCATTCCGATGCCTTTGATGGTCCCGCAGTAGTCACAGCCCATAAGGATGCAAAGGTCGACGAACTATGTAGTCAAGTTTACAAGAGAAAAAAAGTCTATGGCCCGAATTCACGAAGGTGGTACAAATGAAACCATGGTTTAAACCAAGGACAAAAACCATGGAGCGCCAGGTGTCGCATGGAATATTACGTTACGAAATCAGTCATTTCGTCGATGAAATGATTATTTTGTAACGAAATAACAACATTTTGTAACTAAATGAACATTTCGTCCACGAAATGATAATTTCGTTAACGAAGCGGTCATTTTGTCGACGAAATGACCAATTTCGTAGCGAAATATTCCGTGCGATACTTGGCGCTCCATGGTTTTTGTCCATGGTTTAAACCATGGTTTCATTTGTACCACCTTCGTGAATTCGGGCCTTTATGTTCAAATCAGATATTATGACTTGAGCTCTTCTCAACATTTATCCTGATATGCATGCATTAAAGGGTGTGTACAGTTCTGGTCGAGGTGAGGATTTAACTTTTAACGTTTTGCGAGATATTCAGAAACTACTCTATGAGATGTCAAAGAGCATGCAGTTCTAAGGGGTATCAAAAGTTTATTCGATGAAAATCGGTTTTTAAATGGCTGAGATATCCAAAAACAAGGTGAAACAAAGAGATCCTAATAAAGTTGTGGCATGTCGCCTTTTATTATTAGCACTTTTTTGGATATCTCGGCCAATTGAAAACCAATTTTCATCGAATAAACGTTGAATCCTTCTTAAAATTACATGCTCTTTCATATTTCATAAGAGGCATTTTATTATCTCACTTAGGAATGTTCAAAACATGAATCCCCACCTCAACCAGTACTGTACAGTCCCTTTAAACAAGACAGAGCTACTTGGTGGCTCAGCTGCATGATAAATTGATGTGACTTTTGTCAATGAAATTCTCATGTGTGACTTCCAACTGGTCTTTAAATATCACATCAATAATGCATAAATCAAGTGGAAATGAAACGGATGGAATTTATGATCACTTGACACTCCACTACCAGGAGGACATTCTTACCTGGTCCCTGTCCAGACCAAGACCATCGACAACCCTCTGATAAGTGAACTCTTGGATGGGCATCTTCCTGAATGGGCACAGTGAGAAAGAATAAATCTTTTTTTTTTTTTTTTTCCCAGCAATTGGAGGGCAACAACCAATTTGAAATGACATAAGGGTATGTGTGCGTGTGTGTGTGTGTGTGTGGGTGTGTCTGCATGTTTGATCAGGAACGAAGTTTCTCCTTTTTACCCTACTTGTCAATCTATACTGACCATTAAATAAGGTAAATACAGACTAAAAGAAACTCACAGACAAATAAGGAGGAAGGTAACAGCAGGAACAATCTATGCAAGACTATGTGATTGCCAATTACAAGTATGGCATACATACTTGAAAAGGAAATTTACAATTAAAATAACAGATGCAGTAGTTTTGACATACATCAATGCAATGCTACAGAAGTATACCAGGTACATCCAACCTCTCCTGTATACAAAAACACTAAAGACAACACTGCACATTTGTGGACTTATTTCTATACATTTTCATAACAGGCCTGTTATTTTCAAAAATACCACAAGGAAAAAAAAAATCAAAACATAGCAAACATACTGATGCACGCTTAAAAAACATAAGAAACTAAATATATAAATATTTTGTTCATTTTTGTATCAGAATGGGGAAATTGCACACAAAGTATGCAAACTGAAATGTAAAAAAAAATCATATTCTTCATTCAGAGGCATTTTTACTTCTTTAGAAGAAGATAAACACACTAAATATAGTGAAAACACACTAATTTGTAGCAGTGCCAACAACCATGGATATCAACAATGTACCTGGCTTCGCTGGCAGTTAAGTGTCTGAGCAGAACGGAGGATCCGAAGGTCAAGGCGTCCATGTCTTCAGTACCCACAGCAAACACCTTCCCTGTCTTGACCAGCTCACAGCACTGTGCCTCTGCCTCACCAGGTGCCTGCAGATGTATGGATTAAACACTGTTCTATTAAAACATATGTTACCTTTTCAGAGGTGCAATAAAACAATTGACATTGCTGGCAATGTCTTTTGGATATCACATTAGTGACATGAAAACATGCAAATTATACTCAGTCTAGGGAAAGGTGCATTCCAATCTTTTTATGTTGATCACATTTTGTACTTTAGCAATGATTGACAAATGAAGTCACCAGCAGAATCGTGGTTTGGAAGTTGTTTTTTTTTTTTAGGTTTTTTTTTTTTTTTTGTAGGCATATCCAAGTAAACTGAAGAAAAAAACAGCAGAAAACTTATACAAATATTGTCCCACATACTTTTGATATTTATTTGGCCACATGAGTGATGTTGAGGGTATCATGGATCAATACATGTCAACATGCATTTGCATTGCATAGTTCCTTCTTCAGGAATGATATCGAGGTTTGTTGAAAAAATCAAAAAGATCAAAATTTTCAGGTGATTTTGATACATGAAAAAAGCAAAATGTGTGTAGATTTGAGGAAAAAAAAATGAAATAAGATTTAAATCTACAGAATGTCATGCCTGCTTTTTGAAGGTGTGGTGTTTTAAGGACCACTGACCTTGACGTAAGGGATCCCCATGAGTTTCAGGAGCTTTTGGCACTCCTCGTTGTGCTGCTGCGTGACCTTCACCAGGCGCCTCTCAAACTTGTTCACATTCTCCTGGTCCCCTTGTTCTTTGGCCTTCTCCAGCTCCTTCTCCGCCTCGGCTCTTCGCTCCTGTCTCTTCACCAGCTCTCCTGACTTCAGCTCGGGGGGCTTCCCATCAAACACATAACTGCATGGTTAACAAAATAAAGGGTCAGATACTGTATAACAAGGAAACTTTGCATGCATTTTGATTTCGCGAATTTTGCAAGAGCCAACATTTGCAAAATTAAAATGCAGGCGAAAGTCCTTGACTACACTATATGCTATGAATGCCAGTAGCCATTCCTGATAATTTCATGCTGTGAGAACAGCTGTCGGCTCAAAGTCGCAAAATTTTCAGGCCGCGAATAGATTGTGTTACTAACAGCATTGAAGGCATAGTGCCTCCTGACAGTATCGTCAAAGGGAAGATGCAGGAATCACACTCTAGCTATATTCGGTCCTCACAATATATGTGATAGAGCTACCTCCAAAATGGGCAAACTTGGGAGTGCAGGCTGTGGACTTTACTTATACCAAATCTAGCTTTCCCTGCTGGTATGTGTCTGAGAAGCACATAAGCTCCAAAGGTCATCATGGCACCCAAGTATTTACACTTTCTGAGTCTCCTTAATACTCTTTGCATTCCTAATAACTCATCATTAAACTAGAATTGTAGCTAGGTGTAATATTTTCACGAAAAGAAGCTTACAGATCAGTCAGTCCGCAGCACGTATGCTAATGAGCCGATCCGGCAAGATTTATTCAGCACTCTCGTTGACGATCTTTGCGTTCGAAAGGTGTCTCGTCGTGCGAGATTTTGCGAGACTTTGATAGGGCTATGGTTTTCACAGTGTAGCGACTTGTACATACATTCGTCATGGCTACAAGTCACGGTAAACTGTTTTCCAGACTTTGATCTTTATTTTGATACTAAATTTGCCTATAACATCGGATCTTATCATGACTATATAATCAGTTGATTTTGCGTAAATTTTACCTGCTTTTCACGGAAGATTTTGTCATCTAAAGTTCTTTTTTGGTTCCTGACCGGATTAAGAAACTGTTGTTTCTGATTTTGGCTTTTTCGTAGAGAGGAAACTTAGATACTCATCATATATTGGAGTCAAGGAGACGCAAGCATGATTTATACTAGTTTTTCCGTTTTCAAATGTCTGTAAAATTCACTCCTAAGCCAGAAGTATGCTCCGCACAAAGTGTACAGTGGTGCGAAAGAGCTCTCTCATTGGACAGTGCGTGCGTTCAGCGCTTGAACTACACGCGTGCCAAGAAACCGCAAGTGGCATGAAACCGTTATGTAGCAGCGTAATGACGTAATGCAAGCGCTGAGTGCAGGCGCTGTCCAATGAGAGAGCTTACTCTTGAGATTGCACGGTTTCAAGCTGATCAGCACTGACATCGATGTATATTTTACTGGTTCCTGACCGGATTAAGCAACAAATTGTCAAGATATTTACATGGATACAAAGATTAGGAGATGGACTACCAAGTAAAGCATTTTCATTGAGACGCAAGGTGAATTTGGTATTTTTTTGACGTCTTGAAAGTGTACTGCACGAATTACTTTTTTCATCATTTTTCAAGCTCAAATTACGCTATGATATTTTTCATTTACAATAATTTGAGTAACATGTGACGATAGTTTACATATTTTCCTTGAATTTGATACCAAATTTGTGAACATAAGGTGTATTTTTGTAGCCGAAAGCCCAAGGACAAAATCCCCTTACGCAGCTCATTACGTATGCAAGCCTAAAGCGGGCTTGCATACGAGTTGAATAAATACGAGCGAATTATCGGGTGCTGCGGACTGACTGAGATGCCGCATTTCACTAAACAATATGGGGCCTCATAACAAGAGTGATATCAAAGGTAAATCATTCTGATGTTTGTTTGTTTTTGTTTTTAAAGTAAAATTTAAATGTACAATAATTGTAAAGTATCAGCACAAAAAGACATAATAAGCTTGCAACAATTAGTAAGTCAGACCATCCTTTCAAACCATCCTTACTTTACATCATTTTCTTGCATAGTTGACCAGAGAAACTGGCAAGTATCTGATACAACACTGGATCAGAATGCAAAGGAACCACTAATTCAAGATTCAAGTATCCAATGTGAAAAAACAGCCTAAATGAGGAACAGTGAGAACAGGTGCTGCTGTATTGGAACAGGTTTGACACTGATTTGTGAGAGGACTGAAGTGTCTTTTATTTGCATCAAAGATCTGCAAGAGGCCAGAACCTTCTATTAACTGTTGTACACTAGTACAAGATGTTCCCTGTTAACTAAAGCTTGGTGTTAGATGACAGAAGTACTTATTTCTGTATTTGTAAACTCACCATGGCTTGAGACCATTTTCCACCATTCTGATCGTTCGGTAGAACATTCCCATCAAGTGACTGTAAAAAAAGAAGAAGAAGATTTTGAAAAAAAGCCAAAAGAGAAAAGTGATAACTACACAATTTGACTTAGTGTATTTTTTGACACGCAATGGTTTTCAAGAAAGCCATGAAGAGACATTTTGATGAGTATGAAAATCACTGACACAAAAGCATCATGGCCAGGAGCTGCTATACAGTCGTATATTGTATACTGTATCAGGACAATTACCCCCCCTGAGGAAGATTACCCCCTGGCTAAATACTGGTTAGGCTTTGAGTTAGAGTTAGGATTAGGTTCAGGATTAGAATTAGGGTTAGATTCAGGAGAAGGGTCTGGGGTAATTGTCCAGGGGGGTAATTGCCCTAGAACCATTTGTTCATTTGTGCTTAAATCAGACCTCCCAACCTTTCTGCTAGAAAAATAGGGATGATTTGGCACAAAAGTAGGAAAGAAAGAAGACTTCTCATAGGAATGTGTTGTAAAATTATCAAGAAAAATAGGAAAATCTGATTAAAACGAGCAGGGAATGGTCAAAATTCAGAATGGTTGGGAAGTCTGTTAAATCCTTTGTAACACTGAATATTCTTTGCTGGTTGTGGTTAGAAATTGACAATTCAGTGAACTTTGACTTTGACTGGTCAATGCCAGCATTTCATGCAAATCATTGTCTACTTATTCAATCCTTCCAATCAAATTACAGGTCAAAAGACTTGAATAGCACAAGTTATGGTTGGAATTTTCAGCCAAAGGCCTAAAGCATGTGACTCTTACAGCTACCAGAATGCTTTTATAAGACATACATGTCATACTAGTGTGTTGGGGCAGTGTGTCTGGAAATCCCCTCTGTAATATCAAAAGTGGCTATGGCCAGGCAACTGCTTTGACAACGTAAACCAATTGAGCATAAGTCTCAGATACTTTTATACCTTGTTGTTTCTCCCTCCTCATTTGTGAGCACTGAACCATCTTGCCTCACAGCAATCAGGAATTGGTATATACACATGGAGGCATCAATCGCTATCTTGCGCCCTGAAAGCATAATAAGAGAAACAAAATATTGGTGCCATGTACAACATTACATTAGGAGTTACATACAAGTGCAACATCTTTCAGGAGAATACCTATAGACAATTCTATAGTGGTATGATGCAGAAACAAGAGTTTGCACTACTCAAACACACACATTTAGTCACAACCATTCTCTATAGGATCTACAGTTCGCAGGCCCTATCATAAATTCATCTTCTTTGAGGGCAATGTGCCTCTTTCACTTCCACCAACTATGGCAGATATCAGTTGGTCTTTTTTTTTTTTTTTTTAATTTTTTACCCCTGCTCTTTGACTTTATGAAATGGCTTGCTTTGCGTATATATAGCTCTCCTACATGCATGCCCACGATCTTATCCACACACATGGTCTTGAAACCATTCAGAAATGACAGCTCCTGTTGAAAGGTATAAAAAGTACTAAAATCTGAGTTCTATTTTTCTTCTCTTTTTAAATTTTTGGTGGCTGTCTCAAAAGGAATTCTTGCTGAAGGGGATCCATGCAACAAGAACCTCTACTTGAGTCTCCCAGCCCCAGGTAATTTTACAACTTACCGTACAGCACTACACCCTGCTACGGTCAAGTCAGCCATCTGTTTAATGCACAGAGTGGCAATTATGGCTATGGGAAAGAAAACAAGGCGATGCTTCTTTCACACACAGGCCACACCCTTGAAACAGGTAAATAGGTAACTCTTATTTGAATCTTTACCAAACCCAACATATCACTGTATGAATACCGACACTGGTCTCTTTCTAACTAAAGCTTCAGTCACATAAAAACACGGATCCTCTAGGATCTACACGGCGATCCCCGGATCATGTCGGCGATGATCCGGGGAGTTCCAGGACAGTTTTGGACCATACCGGATTGCTCTGTGTCTGCCAACCTCCAAAAACTGCCGTGTTGGCTTCCCTGCCGGACATCCACGGACCTACACGGATGCCCAAGGCGTCTACACGGATCTCTCCTCGGATCACCTAGGATCAGATCCAGGGTGATCCGGCATGTAAATGTGACTGGGGCCTTAGACTAGTCTTTTTTCCCCCCTTTTTTTTTTGTTTAGAGAGAGAAATTAAACTTGAAAACAAACAAACAAAAAAAGCAGCTGTACCTGGTATGGTACCCAGGTAAATCTACTAGACTAGGTTCTACTGCAAAAAGGCACTTTAGAGTCTATTGCCTTAAAAATGTGCCAATCTTTCTAGAGAGAGTAGAACGTTACTGCAATGCAGTGGCGAATCCAGATGGGGGTGCACCGGGTGCGCACTCCCCTTATTTTTTTGTTAAAAATTAAAAACAAAAGAAATAGGGTAAGGGCACCAGTATTCGGTCAGCCCCCGGTATTCGGTCACTTATCACTAGTCACCAGCCAGTAAGTTCAACTGTCACAACACACGCAAATCACATTAATTCACATACTTCCACACTCATTCACAACAGGAAACTCCCTTAGCCCTCTCCAAAAATCCATCCAAAATCCCAAATTTTACCGTCAAAAGTGCAGAATCGGCGCTACTTTCCAAAAGCGCGCGCGGATAAGGCCCAGTTTTAAGAATACGGGTCGCCGAAAAAGCGCTAAAAATCGAGAAATACGCCGTTCTCTCGCGGGATTTTTCGATTATCGCAAGCTTGGAGTGTAATGGTATCCTCAAAAACGCAAAAGAAAAACAAAATTTCCGTACGTGCCGATACAGTGTCCCAATGTACAAGGGTTGAATGCAAGTGCCGAGACCCCAGTATTCGGTCACCAACGGTCGCCGCAACGTCCCCGATGCAATTTTGCGCCAACAAGGTAGCGCGCGCGCATTTTTCAGCTGCCTTGAATACGCATTGACTTTGAACGCGCACATCGCGTGACCAAATACTGGAGCCGGTGACCGTATACTGGGGAATTTTCAAGGTGAAATATTTCGGGATTTTGTGCAATTCTGTGAGATATATATTTAACAAAATGAAAGTTGAGATTAAAGAAATTTGATATATTTCACATATATTGCTGTAGATGTGATGTATGTATGTATTAATTTAGTTTGAAAAATATTGCAAAAAAGCTTAAGGACGTTCCTCAGTTGAGTTCGTGCGCATCCTAGCTGCGCAGGTGTCAGTGACGTAACAAAGAGCGTAGAAGCGCACGCACGAGTGATGAGCTGAGCTAGCTGAGCTGAGCAGCTGCTAGTAGATCGAGCTAGAGTGTGGTATGTGTACGTACGGATACCCGACAGCTCCCCACCGCGGCCGCGCCGGGCAGCCGCGCTGGGCGGCCTCGCTCGGCTCGCGTGCCGACTGTACGCGTTACAATCTGTACATACCACGCAAAGTTCAGCGGTCCGAGCCGCGCATATATGGTCATTGTAGCACAACACTGATTGACGGAATCGCGAAGCTTGGAAGTGGAACAGAGCTGTTTCCATTTTCAATCCATAGATCTGTTTTGTGACATGAAGTTCATTATCCGGTCACCAACATGGTATTCTAGGTCGAGTGCTAAGGTACCAAGGGCCTATAGGCCCTAGTCGGGGTCTAAGGCTCACTAGTCTATTGGACTAGGTGTTAAAACAACAACAACAACAACAACAACAACAACAACAACAATAACAACAACAACAACAAAACAAGCATATGACAAACATTTCATCCTTAGGTCTAGCAGCTAAAACAATCTGAGTGTCTGTTAAAATCTAAATTAGATCTAAACTTGTCATTACTAGTAATACAAAATATTGGGTTTTTTTTATTTTTGGTTACAAAATACAAGGTCACGAAAGTGTTATCAAACAAGAATATTCATCACTTTCACCATTCATATATTATTTTTTTTTATTACCAAATCTAGTGTTATCAAACAAGAATATTCATCACTTTCACCATTCATATATTATTTTTTTTATTACCAAATCTGGTGTAACAAAAGGAGAATCAATTTTTTTTTTCGGGGGGGGGGGGGGGGGGGGAGGTACTTCTCCATACTTTTTGAGCTTACAACACGCACTTTACCAACCACTGCAACAACCAACACATGCAATCTACAATCAACGTCATTGTATTAAGATTTGTTTTTCATTTGGAGGACCGTCAGACTAATGCCAAAACTCCCATTTCCTTATATTCATTCTTCTTCCTCCATTATCACTTTTTGTATTATACATGGTTACAGCAAGTGGGTAAAACAAACAAACAAACAAGCGTGCATATCAATAATATGGAGTTTTCCACGCTTGCATCCACATAATATCGTTATGGCTGTGGAAGGGAAATGATAACAAAAACGCACATGGACCTTTCTTTCTGAACATTTTTCACCATATCACTGCAATTGTGACATGTTTTTTTGTTTGTTTGTGTGTGTGTTTTTTTGTTTTTGTTTTTTTTTTAAAGAAAATGGGGTTTCGAGTGAACCGCATGAAATTCATGCATCCTAGCAGGGTATATCCCTGCATTGGTTCCTGACCAGATTTGGGGGTCTTACGATGATTTCCGTCGCAAGGAGGCTCTGCTAGCACTAAAACGAGCATTAAGTAACCCTTCTTCTACAATTTGATAAAGTTTCGTAAAATTGACATGGGTATTGAATGTACAGCATGACATTCACGAACCCCACCTATAATCAGGACACCCACGAGAGGTTTATAACCAGATTTTGGGGTCCGGTGAGGTGATTTCTATCATCTGGGGATGCTGCCAGCACAAAAATTAGGACATGAACCCCCACTTTTTATTGTTTTTCTGGAATTAGTAAGCCTTCTTCTATAATTTGGCAAAGTTTCGTGAAAATGACATGGGTTTTGAATGAACAGCTAGCATAAGTTTTATGAACCCACTTGTCAGGGTATCCCTGCGTAGGTTCTTGACCAGATTTTGGGGACTATACGATGATACATGTCGCATGGGGGCGCTGCTAGCACAAAAACGAGCACATGAACCCCAACTTTCAATTATTTTTCTGGAATTAGTAAGCCTTCGTCTACAATTTGGTCAAGTTTGGTGAAATTGACATGGGTTTTGAATGAACAGCATAAGCCTAATGAACTCATCTTGTCAGGGCATCCCTGCATAGGTTCCTGACCAGATTTTGGGGACTTACGATGATATATGTCGCATGAGGGCGCTGCTAGCACAAAAACGAGCTCATGAACCCCCACTTTTAATTATTTTTCTGGAATAAGTAAGTCTTCTTCTACAATTTGGTGAAGTTTCGTGAAATTGACATGGGTTTTGAATGTACAGCATGAGATTTATGAACCCACCCTGTCAGGGCGACCCTTATATTCCTGACCAGATTTGGGGGTCTTACGTTGGTGTATGTCGCATGGGGGCGCTGCTAGCACGAAAATGAGCACATGAACCCCCACTTTTCATGGTTTTTCTGGAATCATTAGGCCTTTTTCTACAATTTGGTGCAGTTTCGTGAAAATGACATGGGTTTTGAATGTACAGCATGAGATTTATGAACCCACCCTGCCAGGGCGTCCATGCGTAGGTTCCTGACTAGATTTTGGGGTCGTACTATAGTATATGTCGCATGGGGGCGCTGCTAGCACAAAAACGAGCACATGAACCCCCACTTTTGATTGTTTTTCTGGTATTAGTGAGCCTTTTTCTACAATTTGGTCAATTTTCATGAATTTGACATGGGTTTTGAATGTACAGCATAAGTTTTATGAACCCACCATGTCAGGGCATCCCTGCATAGGTTCCTGACCAGATTTTGGGGACTTACGATGATTATGTCGCATAGGGGCGCTGCTAGCACAAAAACGAGCACATGAACCCCTACTTTTGATTGTTTTTCTGGAATAAGTAAGCCTCTGTCTACAATTTGGTAAAGTTTCGTGAAATTGACATGGGTTTTGAATGTACAGCATAAGTTTTATGAACGCTGTCCTTTTGCTCACCCCTAACAGAAAACGTCGATGAGAAGGATTTGAGAGATTTCGGTGTTTTCTGCCGCGTGAGGGCGCTGTTTGCTGAAGAATGAGAGTGTAAACCCTAACTTTAAAACCTTTTCCTCGTTTTGCGTACCCTTTTCTGCAATTCTTGCAAATTTGGAGAAAATAACGTGGATTTTGAAAGAATTATGGGGATTTACGTTTGTCATTGCAGATTTTGTTGCCAATCATGGTCTTGATCATGTAACGCTATCATTTTGGTACAGGACGGCAGATTAGTCATATTCTTCAAAGTCCCGTAGAAGAAAAACAAGCACATGAACCTATGGTTTTATTTACATATTTGGGCTTCGGATGGGTCAAAGTTACGGTATGGAAAGTTTCAAGAAAATGACATGGATTTCACTTTAACTGAGGAACGTCCTTAAGTGACCGAATACTGGGGATGTTACCCTAAAAGGAAAAATGGGGGCACGAACCCCCCCCCCCCCCCCTCCACTGAATTCCTGGATCTGCCCCGTTTCTGGTTCACCAGTACAGACGAACAGTGATTTCCCACTGTATGAGTGACATCGGATCATTCATACAACACATACGAAGCATTGGTGGGGTATTCTGCAATTAAGCCCAGTTGACAATAACCTTCAGTTTATTTGTTATTCAAATTTTGTAATTTTCATTTTTTCAGTCTCTAGGTTCTACGAAAAGTAAAACCCCTAACGTTAACCTGGTAACATTAATATAAATGTTAGGCTCCCTAAGTTGTTAGAGTCTAGATTCTAGTCTAAACTTGATTTGTTCAAACGCTTGATCCATGTTGCATGTTGATCTGATTTCTTGCTTAGCATTTTTATTTCATGACAGGATTTGATTAAACAAACATTAGAAAATCTAAATTTAAACTTTACAGTGACAGTGAAGACTGTCTATGCTGTCGAACTTTGTCACCACTCACAATAAGTCACATGTTTTATTAATTTAGAATCTATTATTAGGTCACTCACCAAATAAACTTTTCATTTCGCTCTCCTTAATGGCTCCCGGTGCGCAGTCGGCGATCAATCTGGCGAGATTGTGAATTCCCATGTTTACACTTACAGATCAACGGGTAAAATCCTCTACAACAACTGCTGAAGACGGCTTAGAACACCCACGCTCGTTAGTGAAACCCTGCTGTTTTGGGCTAAATCAAAGGTGGATCTTTGGCTAAATCAACCAGCTTATCCCGATCCGGTCCCGATCCCGCTAGCTGTCATTAACGTATAGCCAGGTATCCTACGTATACACGCGATTGACGCGACGATATCGATGCAATCTTTATGTGAGTCGTTCGGGAGTGCACAAGTACATGTGTACAGTATTGACATGCCTTGGGCGCGCCAAAACTTCGCGGTTCAAGCGCATGTGTTTGTTCATAACAACGCTACCACTCAAATCTATTATCCTACGGCACTCTCCTCCAGTAATTGTTTCCGGTGTGGCTAAAACGGCGCCGCTGTTGAGGGCGTTTAAATTCTAATTTTTGTGGAGTTGACTGGAAAAAGAGGTATTTTGTACTGATTTTTTCTTTTGATTTTTAAAGTATTAAAAGTCTCAGTGGTCCTAGACCCCACTGTATAGTACAGAAAAACCCTGGCATACGTTGTGTTATTCTAACGCTTTGTACCCAAGCTCAGCTCAGAGGGTGAATACTAGACCCTATAGAGTGAAACTGCATGGTATTTTCCGGTCAGGCTGCAGTGACCAGTGTGGCAATGCAGTGGCCAGTGCGTGCACAGCTAACGGCTAACGTTAATACAGGTATACTCTGCAATGCAAGATTTATCCGGTGCATGTGCAGTGCACTGGCATGGCAGTCACCTGTACTGAGTTAGCGCATGTATGGTTGGACCTACTGCTCTGTAATTTACCTAGAGATATACCTTGTATCACTTCTTGTATCTTAACAAATATTCCTCAGTTTCACCATTTCACTATGGCAGAAAATATCACCATCACAGATTCTTATCCTGGGCAAAGCAAAGGCTGTCGAATGTTGACTCGCGTACAGTCGTATCGTAAATATAAATGATTGAATTTATTCGTATGCACGGAATTCTCGGTGACAAACGCAAGTGACCTTTTTTTTTCTGTGTGCCGGTACAGTGCAACCTCATCATTTTAACCAACCACCTCTTCATCTTCTCCTTTGATAATTAAAGCACGTAAATCTAGTGAATGGCAAAGACATGTATTGTTAAAGTTAACAATAACATCTACTTTTTTTCTGTGTAAATTTTCTTTTCCCTCTTGTTTCCTCAGCTCAGGTTATTTAACCTAATTGGAGTGTAGCGTTAGTGAGTCTACTCAATTACCTGGAGGGTGTTTCACAAAGCCGTTCTTAAAGTTAAGAAGGACTTAAGTGCGACTGGTGATCAGTTCTTGTGTGCTATACTTGTCAGAATCTCAATAATTCGGCAGCACAAGAACCGATCACCAGTCGCACTTAAGTCCTTCTTAACTATAAGAACGGCTTTGTGAAACGCCCCCCTGTTCCCTCCTCCTGTGTCTTGATTTGTATTGGGTTCAAATAGTCCAGCGTATTGTGCCCTGCCGGAGCTGCCCATGCGTACTTTTGATTTTTATATGCAAGAAAGCCATTGCACAAAGTTGTGGTCGATCTAACATGGATTAACGAGATTAGGTGGTTGATAGGTAGTGTACTTGTAGTCTAACAAAAGTATGAGTGCAGCTAAAAATTTCTGTGCAGTCAACCCTATTCCCACCGACCCACTGACGTTTCGCGTGATTATCCCGCAACGCATGATGCTCTCGCCGCGACATTTTATGACTTTTTTCTTTCAAGTATCACGCAACTTTGAGACCAAATTTGTCGCTCCCAGGCATACCGTTTTGAAGCCACGCCCCTTTGAAAAAAAATTTGTCGACCCAAAAGTTGCTCAAAAACATGATTTTGTGTACAAATCCAATGTAAATTTTGTTTTTGCAATTAATTCAGATGGAAATAAATATTTTTACTTTTAATGGCTGATAATGATTTATTTTAGCCTGCTTATGCTTCAAAAAGCTGCGACAAATTTTGACGGAAAAAACAACAAAAACAAAGAAATACATAAGAAATTCAATAAAAACAATAAAATACATATAAGAAATAATTATGAAGCCAAATTTTTGCTTCAGTATTATTGTTGAGGATATTGAAAAGAATATGTTCACCAAAAATGTGAAGTCTTAGAGCTTTGCTTTTTGATTTATAGGCAAAAAAGTATTTTGCATAAATTAGCATAAATTGATTGATATAAAATACATGAATTAAAATTTGAAAAATATAACTATACAGTCTTGTAGATTACATTGGCCTCTACCTTAGTGCAAATTTTCGCGAGGATCGCATGATCCACAACCGAGATCTGAAGGGAGAGGGGGCCAAACCCCCCACCCCGGTGGTTTCAAGTCCCTCAAAAAACCTGATGGGATTAGGGTTGAACTGCAGTATCATCACTGACCAATAGTGCTGGCCAGATAGAACCTTTACATGTGATGCTGACCCTGCTGCTGACTGCATCTAAAGCAAATGCAACCTGTCCAAGGTACTTTGTCCTCATCATGTGCCAAATTTTGGACGTACACAAAAGCATAGGTTTCCACATGTAATTGACAGTTGAATCTTGGCCTTGGGCGATGTTTATGGTTAAATTCTGATCAGCTTGCTTTAAATTTTACTATTGCTTGTCGACAACTTTCACACGCGTTTTAATTTTACGAATCTTCAACTAACAAGTTTGGCTCTCACAAAATTTATGAAATAAGAATGCACGCGCACATTCCTTGTTTTACAGTACATCTGACATCCAGATTACCATACTTAGTAGTGATAATGAATAGTACAATAAGGCAGTGTCGGTCACAGTTGGTAAGAGCTGTGTAATTTGATAAATACAGTGGACTCCCGTTATAACGAAGTCCTCGGGACCGGCAGTTTTCTTTCGTTATATCGAAATTTCATTATAACCGAAGAAATAAACAATACAATACATAGAATGTATAACATTGTATCCCGAATTTTTACTTCGTTATAACCAGAATTTTGTTATAACCGTGTTAGTTATAACGGGAGTGCACTGTACCGGTACTCTCTCAACTGACTGCATCCCTGTGTTGCATACTGAGAGCGATACCACAAGATTCATCGGGACTCTCTTTCTTATCATTCCATCCCATTCTATCCCATCCCACCTCCCTCAAATGCAAATGTAGTTTGGCGAGACAGCTACCAAGATGGACAATGCTGGTTTTGGGGACCTTCTCCGCGATGCGGAACAGCTCACCGCTGATGTCGACACAGGAAGTGAGCTGCCCAAAGTGGAGCAGACGTTGCACCAGATAATGGAGACAAGCCAGAGGCTATGGACCAAGACAGCACAGCTGGGGGCCTCGGAAACTGCAGACGTCAAGGCGTGAGTAGTTCTATTCTCTCTCTCAATTTGCTCCAGTCAGGGTGCTTTCTTCTTTGCTCTAAAGCCTCTCCATCTTGGCTCTACTGCTTCTTTGCTTGACAATTCGAACCAAGAAGTATAGACTTGATACACCAAGTAATATGTTATGAATGAATAGATGTTCATGTGCCCTTGTGAAGAACACATACTGTCAGCACAGTGTACAATTAATTTTTCCTAATTTTTTTAAAGTCAGAATTTATTTCCTTCAATGTGCTTGATCCTGCCTGGAACAAAAACATCCTTGCTTCAGTATATTGCTGTTGTTAGTCTGTTTTTTGAGACTTTGAAATTTTGATTCCTGTTTCTGACAGATCAATGCTGTTGGGCTCCAAGGGACTTGACATTCCTCGTATATCAATGAGACTGGAGACACTAAGTGCAGTGAAGACATATGAGCCTCTTGAACCCATTGCTGACACAGATATACAGGTAAGGGACTAATGTAGCCATAGCATTCTCAGCCTCCAGAGACTTTTGATTCTCACCACATACAGGCTTAAATATTGGCTGACACCATTTACTATTAAAGTGGAAATTTTGGCAGTGTTAAACTTTTCGTGTATTTCTCGCAACCAGAAACCAGCATGAAAACAAAAGCACACAAATATATTTCCTTGCTGTATGTTTCAGAAGTTCGACTTGATTCCATGGAATGAAAAACATGTGAAACTCGTCTTACCTGGCCGAGGGGGGAAAAAAAAAATACTAGCATGGAAATATCCACTTTTGCAGTATGAGGATATATATCATATGAATGTATATTTTTATTTTATAAGCATTAACACTTTCATGATGGCAGAGAATTTCTTCCCAATATTGGATAAATGTTGGCAGTATGAGTGTATTTTAATGTTCAGCATTTATGTGTGTGTATTGCTGAATTTGTTACAGGATTTTGGTCCATTAACACCGAGATGAAAGGCCAAATACCCTTCCATAAAATACTGTAATGTAAAACCAGATACATTTGCAAGAAAAGAAAAAAATAATAATAGTATACTATATGTAATGAATTAAGACATAAACTTTTGCGTGCATTTTACTTTTGCAAATTGTGACTCCTGGCGAAATTGGCAAGAGTTTTGTGCATGCGAAAATTTCTGGCTTTACAGTAAGGGAAAGAATGAAATTCTCTGAATGTTTAATAAGTCATCTTCCGAGTATTTACTTTCAAGAAATGTTCTTAAAGTCTGGTGTATAGAGATCATTCTCCTGGAGATCCTCCTCTGATTTCTATTCTTGTCTTAGAGAAATTAATTCTTTATGTTTGCAAATGACACCTGAAGTTTTTTACATTATTTTTTTGTGTAAGTTTTACAGAAGGGTTTTACCAATGTTCTTTTTTGCTATTCATTTCTTTTAAATCTCTTTGGACAGGGCTTGTTGAGAAATGAGCGTGAGAATGCCCTGCTTGCTGTCATTGAAGAAACAAAGAGAAATGTAAGTTGGCACACATTATTATTTCTTCCAATCATAAGTATCTATGATGTGTTATGCTTGTATGACAGTAATTTTTTTCCATAGTATGCTTTAGTTGTCAATATATCACACATTAGCTTGCCAGAGATAGTATGCACTGTACATTTGAAGCATCATCTTCTTTCCGTCCAGCCATTCATGTATTATTGTAAGCTGTATTGTGTATTGTGCATACTTTGATAGATAACTTCATAACTACACAATGTATAGTTGTTATATTGGTGTTCTAGTTTCTAAAGACACACCCTCAAGATGCATCACAGGGAAGTTGTGAGATCAGACTTCCAACCTGTCTGTATGTGTGAAATACACTGTATAAGAATATTTCTGTACAGTGAAATGAAATAATACTGAAATGAAGGTTAATTTTAAAGCTCCTTGTCTAGTATAATTGTGTTTTCCTATAAATTTACAAATAGTCCAACATTGTGGATATTTCAGCTTAGCTTTGATGCAGATGCAGTTCCTGCTGGAGAGTGTGTATAGAAGCAGTAATTACTCTGAACATTTGGGTGTGTGTTTTATCTTAGACTCGGCAGCAGGCGGAGCTGCGATTCTGGCAGGCCAAGCAAAACGAGTGGGAGCTGGAAAAACAGAGGATCCTCAACACCCTGGTCGGCTCCAGCTCGGAGCTCATCAACATCTCTGCAGAGACGAGCAACCTCTTCAGCGATGCCAGCAGAGTGGAGGGCCGGAGTGCCATGGACAGCGTGGAAATGGCATATGCTCGACAGGCAAGCCTACCTCTTAAAGTTGTAGCCACATCTATGCAATGTTGTGGAGCCATGCCGTTTGCACAAATATATGATATTCAATTGCAGCAGCCTGTATGAGCAAGCATTTTGAGCAAGTTTTCTGCCACGTGAAGAAAAATTCCTTGTAAGGCACAGATGAATAAAGTTGACTGTGGATCAGTAGTGGATATAGAAATATTTTTTTTTCTTCCATTGTTCCAATATAGAAACAAAAGAAGGAGCCAGCTCCATGATATTCTATTGATAAGTCCATAAAACAAAAAGATGAGAGTGGCATGCACCCCACTTTTGTAATGTTATCTTGAAGGGAATTGTTTCAAGAATGATTGATTTCAGCTGAGGTCTCCCCAAGTAATCTTGTAACTGTCTAATCATCAAGGAACTGTACATTCTGTACAATTTTATTCACAAGATTTGATATTGATTTTTTGTTAGCTTAATCATTTGAAAATATTAAATTCAAAGATGGTTATTGATATTTAGATAACTAAAAGTATGCTTGTCATGAAGTGACATCAAATATTAAAGTAACGCTGTCACTTTTGGAACAAAAACACATCAGAGCAACCCACTGTGCAAATTTTTGTAGAAATTAAAGGGTAGGTGTCAAAGTTGTTGTTCTTTTTCTTTTTTTGCTGAATTTGCTTAAGTCAAAATGTGATGTAATGTGATCAGAATTGTGAAGGACTTTTAGCATTGCAGAGCAATTAAAACTGTGATATGAAATGTTGCCAACACCTCTACTTTGACACACAATATCAGGCCAGAGCTCAAGATAATTTGGGTTTTTTTTATTTTTTTTTATTTTTTATTTTTTTAAGAATAAAGACCATTGCCGAGCATATGAGGTTGAAAAAAGAACAAACTTCTTTCCATTTCATGGATATGCTTTGCCTAATGTTTGTTTGTTTGTTTGTTTGTTTTTACAGGTTTACATCTACAATGACAGAGTAGTAAAAGGTGGCATAAAGCCCAATTTGATCAATCTATTTGAGGAAATGGCACAGCAGTTTCAAGACAAGGTGAGGCATGGAGATTCTCCATATTCTTTTTGTCGTACATATTGTGACAAGTATAGCAGTGTTACATCCAAGAGTGTCGAAAATGTTGATAATGCACTGATGATATGATTAAAACTCTGGATGCTTTCATTTTCATCATTGTGAGAGGTTTGTGTAAAGAAATAATGCTTAGGAGAGGAGTCAAAATTGAAGGATTTCAACTAGAATAGAAAGGTATGTGGTGCACCATTAAGAACATTAATGTATACACTCTTGGGATTATAAAAACACAAAACTAGAGGAGCACTCTGAGAGAGCAGACCTCTGCCAAGCAGGTATGATTAGTTTTTAAATATTGCCATATCGTAGGCAGTATCTTTGACCAAAAACACAAAGGTATAGGGACATCTGCACAATACATTTGGTGAAAATCTTGTCATCCATCGATGAGTTTTTGGAAGCTTAAGTTTATTCTATGTCCTTTATGACCTTTGACCTTTGACCTCATGACCCCAATTTTAATTGTTCCTTTCTTTATCATGAACACATCCTGCAAGTTTGGTGAAAATTTGATCATCCATTTTAGAATTATTTTGAGATTAAAGGGACTGTACAGTACTGGTTGAGGTGGGGATTCATGTTTTGAACATTCCTTAGTGAGATAATGAAAAGCCTCTTATGAAATATGAAAGAGCATGTAATTTTAAGAAGGATTCAACGTTTATTTGATGAAAATTGGTTTTTAAATGGCTGAGATATCCAAAAAAGTGCTAATAATAAAAGGCGACATGCCACAACTTTATTAGGATCTCTTTGTTTCACCTTGTTTTTGGATATGTCAGCCATTTCAAAACCGATTTTCATCAAATAAACTTTTGATACCCCTTATAACTGCATGCTCTTTGACATCTCATAGAGTGGTTTCTGAATATCTCGCAAAACGTTAAAAGCTAAATCCTTACCTTGACCAGAACACACCCTTTAAGCTTATTTTATGTCCTTTACAGTGTACATGTTATGAACTACTGTCTATCATATTTGTGCGTATAAAATTGTATAAGTCTACCTTGTATCTTATTTGTACATTAAGCGCTCATTGCTTGCAGTGCCGTATGAAGGCTCTACCAAACAATGACATGCACTTCCTTCTCTGATTTCAAATGGTACAGAGGTTAGAAGACTTCTGGGCCATGGTGAGGGAGATGGTATCTGTTCCCATGACAACAGCCCCCGACTCTGTCTCAGTGAGAACCTCACAGGAACTACAGATGGCTTTCATCAGGCGAGCGAGGGCTTTTCTTGAACACAGGTAGGATAATCACATCCCTCTTGAAGTTAGTACTTCAGAGTACTTCAGAGACTCCCACCCCAAGCCTCTTGTAGCCTCTTGTATATGGGAGATTTTCCTATCTGGACCCCCTAGCAAACAGGAGACGGATCACGCTAATATGCACGCAATATAATGTGCGCTGCTGGCATCTCATGGGCGTAACTCACCATATAGTTTAAAGGGGAAGGCTAGTAACTGATCAGTGGGAATCACTGGAATAATGCTGGGAGATGATTGTTCCAATCCTTATGGGATTCATTCAAGAGTTCATTGTATATCTATTGTTGTGTGAAAATGATTTTGCTTCAGAATGGTCTCATATTCAAGTAATGTGCAGTTTAATGCTTCCAGGTTAGCGTCCCTGGTCAGTGACGGGGCATTAATCTGCACATTACTTGAATATGAGACCGTTCTGAAGCAAATCATTTTCACACAACAATAGATATACAATGAACTCTTGAATGAATCCCATAAGGATTGGAACAATCATCTCCCAGCATTTCCACTGATTCCCACTGATCAGTTACTAGCCTTCCCCTTTAAAAACAAACTTGTAATACCTAGGATTTTCTTCTTTTTTGTAATTGTAATTATGACCCAGTCTCAAATCCTAATATATCTGACTCATCATTATCTTGAAATCAATCAGCAAGAAATAAAATATGTTTTACAATTTGATGACAGAAAAATGTAATTTTTTGTTTTGTGCAAGATCAGTGGAAAAGTATGAAATGATAACATCAGCTCACTCATTTGGACATTCATGTCAGTTGTTTGAGCATTGGCAAAAATTAGCAAAATTTCACAATTTTGTAACTCTCCTCATCTGATTTCGATCAAATTTTCACTGTTGTGCTAATGAAATCTTACTGTTTCTTTTCAAACCAACCTTTAACTGGTCTGGCAATGCCCCTTTCAATTTCATATGCCCGTTTTATCTCTGCAGTTACACCGAGTACATCAGCAACATCATTGGTGAAAACTTGCGACAGGCTCGTCTTGGAGGTGTTCCTGGGGTTTTCAATCTGGTCAAAGGTTTCCTGAAGGTCAAACTACCAGGGGTTATCCCAGGCTTAGAGGTAAGTCAAATATTGGCTTCTTAATATACAAGCAACTCCTCTTACAACGAAATCTTCACGACTGGCAGTTTTCTTTCATTATATTGACATTTGGTTAAATCCCAAAAGTGAAGTGTATAAAGATGTATGTATACAGATGATAAATTTAGGACCTGAATACTTTCTTTGATGAAACAAAATTTCTCTTGTAACTGTGCTTGTTTAGTAAGAGATGTAAAAGCAGAGAAGTGCTAGAGAGTTAAGATATAAAAGGGAATATACACTGATCCAAGAATCTATATGTGGACAATATTACCACTTTGACCTGTGAACCCGCTGCACCGCGCCGCTATATCCATAATGCATAACACTGCAGTAATGGGGATCATGCTGCCAAGTCGGATCTGTTTTATACAAAAAATATGAAAAACTTGTGTCAGAATCGAGCCATGATACAGAGGCAATGGATCAGTGCAGATTTGAACAAAATACAGTCAAATGGAATGGAGCGTGTGTAGCTTTAGGTGTGTGTGTTTGTTTGATATGTGCATGCAATGTAGGTGTAATAATTGGTCTGATTTGTCCACAGAATATTAACAATATATTAATGGAAAAACAAAGGTGTTTGCTTGTCTCTGGTTTGTTTTCAATGTTGGATGGGAACAGGGTGAGGAAACCTGTGGTACATGGGGGCATGATTTTTTTAGTGAATGTGAGTGTGTTTGCAGTTTGTAATGGAGTGGATGGCACAGTATGCAGGTGCAGTGTGTTTGGATGGACTTGTGTGGGGTATGTGGGGGTATTGTGATTGGGGCTGGTTGAAGGCAAGAGAGTTATGGTTAAAGAAGAAATCCACTCCAGAATTTTAACAGTTTCATGAGAAATAAAAAAAAAAAAAAAAAAAAAAAAAAGATCCCTGCAGAACAGTGCAAAAATGATCAAAATCGGATAAGATATTTAAGGAAGTTATGACACTCTAAAATTTCAACATTTTTCAGAAAACACTTCTGTCCAGTCGTTATAAATATTCATATCAGCAAGTTGAAGATGTCATGCTCTCACAATTTCTTGTTTATTTCATGTACAGAAATGACAAAAATCTTATATTTCAACTGTATAAATGTAAAACTTGCCTTAAAACCACCCAAAATAAAAAGGAACAAATGTTAACCAAAACATATTTTGGTATGGGAATATGCTTTAACCCTTATTACATGTAGCTAACAATGGCAATTTTTCTGAATTTCAAATATAACATGTACACAAAAAATTATGAGGGCATGACATCATCAACTTGCTCATCTAAGGACTGGTCAAGAAATGTTTTCCAAAAAAAAAAAAAAGTGAAATTTCAAAATGTCATATCTTTGTTATTTCGTACCAGATTTTTGCCATTTTTGGAATGTTTCGTAGGGATTTTTTTCTCTTTCTTTTAGAGTTTATTTATTTGTGGGATAGATTTCTCCTTTAAAGGAGGATAATTATGGTCAGGTTTTGGGGGTGGTATACTGTATGAGGAGAATACTTACATGTCTTTGTAATTGTTTCATTGTAAGTATGATTTCAACATCAGTGAGTGAAATTGTAATAATCAACAGGGGGAAAACAGTGTGTGTGAGTGTGTAGGTATGTGAGTTTGTTGCACTATTATAGGAGTACACAGTAGACCCATGCCAATGGAGAATGATGCATAGATAAAGATGAACATGAATTGTCCACCTCTGTTCCCTGCCCCTCCCCAACCCCCCCCCCCCCCCAAAAAAAGAGACAAAAATAAGGAAAGGAAACCATCAGAAAGCAAAACATAGACAAAGACACATACAAAGGTAAGATACATTGGTCAGGTTGTCTTCTCTGATTAGATTTGTAGCTGTCTAGCAGGCAGAAAGATAGAAAGAATCTCATTTTTTTTTTTCATTATCATTATCATTATTGTGTCATTCATTTTCATGTGCATGTTTGTGTAAGGATTTTTGTATTTCATAAGTTATTTCTTCTACTGCGCCTTGAGCACGTTAGCTATGTGCAATTGGCACATTATAAGTACCCTGTATTATTATTATTATTACAGGTTCCATGTATTCAGGTATATAGTCAGCAATTTGGACTGTGTTGTCATAAGGCAAAAGCAAATATTGATATAGGTATATGATACAATGTATAATATTCATGAGGACACGGAACTGAGTGAAACCACTGTTCTTGTCAGTACAGTGCAGCTCCACGGAAAAGTTGGGGCTTCGATGAAGAAGTAAAATCAATAGTGCTAATGTGACCTCACAAATGTCCCAATGACAAATCTCTACCATATTTTCTCTTAAACATTGACACCAAAGATAAAACTTTGTATTCATGACACCAAATTATTCTTGTAGTAGAGTAACCTTGGAAAGATGACTTTCAAGGAAAAATGTGTTGAAGTTGCAAAGTTATAAAGTTGGAGTCTGATTTTGATAATACTTCTTCTATTCTGTTCATGTGCTTTTTACGATATTTAGCAAAGTCAACTTGAGCATAGAATGGAACTGCACTTAGTTTTCTTTTTTAATCAAATGCGGGATGACATCTTTTGCATTCAAGTGCCCTAAAGCGAACGAAAGCAAACTGAACCAAAGCGTACCGCACTGAACTGTGCCAGATTTGGAGCGTTTGAATGCTCTGTTAGAAACTGTACCTCATGAGTTATTTTTAGAGGAGGTCACACATTTTGTAGCGAAAAGGTCATTCACCTAGCACGCTTAACCCCGCTACTTACAGATATGTCCCGAACAAAGAAAATTAACTCTTTGCATCATGACGTATGTGCATGTTATGCGCATTCTTCACATGTGAACTTTTGGTGCGCTTTTGGTACCCTTTTGCAGCACATCGCAAAGTGGTCCACTTTGGCATGGTTCAGTACGGTATGGTACACTTTAGGAGCGTTCGAGCCACTCCTCTAGTGTGGGTACAGTACCCTATGGCACAGTTTGCTTTAGGAGAGCCCTCAAACACACCCATAGATCCTCCTGTGGGAATGCAAGGAGCCATTGCATGCAGAAACAAAACAAAAAAATACATGTAGATTAAAGATGAACAAGCTTTTATTAAAAAAAAAACACAGTTCATTTTATTGAAGAGGTTTCCTGGTCTTCCTAGGTACTACTCATTTGTAAACAATAATGTTTATCTGGACGTGATCACACTAATATGAGAACTACAACAACTTGGAAAATGGTCACTGACCAAGTCTTGTCAGTCCATAATTTTTCCTTACAAGCAAGTGACAATTCAGGACGTGAAGGAGTCATTTTGTTTTTCCTTAAAGATAATATAAAGTTTTGGTACCTCAAAAGTTTCCCTGAATGTCCTTGTCTTACCGGTAGTTTGTGTTTCAGGTTAAAGTACCTTTCATATATAAACTAACACTGTGAGACTTACTCACCCCAAAGTGCTCTCATGTCTTAGTAATCATGCAATTAACTGCGACCAGCAGCCCCATACGCATAGCGTAATGGGGCTTCGCATTGTAGCATTCAGGATCATGACAGATTTAGTATCGCGAGTAAATATCAACTTAAAATCCAGAAATTTCTTCAATTTGAGGACTTACCAATTAAGTTGAAGTAGTGAAAACAGGCTTCTGACAACGTTTGGTTCTGCCAGTAGTCCCTTTCTGTTCGAATTGATGACTGAATGTGACTCGGTCAAGAGGACCTTGGGAGAGCTACATACACTGAATACTACGGCCAGCGTATGCGCACACATCACATGCACACAAATTTCAAATCCATGAACGGATAAGATGTCTGTGTGCGCATGCGCTGGCCGTCAATTCATATAGCTCTCCCAAGGTCCTCTCGACCGAGTCACATTCAGTCATCAATTCGAACAGAAAGGGACTATTGGCAAAACCAAACGTTGCCCGAAGCCTGTTTTCAATACTTCAACTCAACTGGTAAGTCTTCAAATTGAGGAAATTTTTGGATTTTAAGTTGATAATAACCCGCGATACTACATCTGTCATGATCCTGAATGCTACAATGCGAAATCCCATTTAGCTATGCGTATGGGGCTGCACGCTGCTGGTCGCAGTTGTCATGCAATAATGGGTTTGTACAATATGTGTACTACCTCGTGGCCGTACGGCGGCGGCTCTGGTACAAAACCATTAGGCAAAAAAAAAAAAAATTGTTGTATTGGCGTAACCCGCCCGACCCTAAAAATTCCGCCGACCCTATGTTTTTTTGTTATTTTTTTTTTGCTGTCGATATCAAGTATCTTCTTGACTGCGATCGCGATCGCAAAAAACCCGGAAGTGGAAACGGCTCTGGGGATATCGGATGTACGAGGGAGAGATCTCGCTAGCATATAGCGCCTCGCATAGCCTCGCTTGGTCAGTACGTCATCTGTTTCCAACACGGACGCGTACTCTTATCATTCAGACTGCAATGTATTGTGCACAGTTTTGCCATAGGTTTCTTGTGTGGAGAACTTACACGAATCTGTATATGTGGGACTGTAATAGAGATCGCCGTGTGCGATGAAAAGATCGTACATATGGGTCAATTTGCATCTATCTTATCTAAGTCAAAATAGTAAAATATGAAGTGAAAACATTCAGGATAGGGATTTCAACGTCTTTAAATTCTGTGAAGGGGTATAATTCGAGTATTATCGGCCTCGTAAATGATTTTTAGAATAGATGAACACAGCACATACGGTGCAGCGGTTGTAACTGTTTACCGAGCACGAGTTATACACGTAAAATGGAGGTAGCAAAAAAAAAAAAAGTCCGCCCGACCGACCCTATTTGAAAATCTCATGTTACGCCAATACAACCTTTTTTTTTTTTTTTTGGCCTTATTGCATGATTACTAAGACATGAGAGCACTTTGGGGCAAGTAAGTCTCACAGTGTTAGTTATATGAAAGGTACTTTAACCTGAAACACAAACTAAGACAAGGAAATTCAGGGTACCAAAACTTTGTATTATCTTTAAACATGCTGGATATAACCTGCATGCCAGATGCTTGTGTTGATGAAAAGATAAAGCAGGACAGTGAGAAGTAATTCAAATTGAAGTACATTTGTACCAAAATTTTAGATGCTAATATTCCTCCAAAATGAGACCTAATGCCAAAAACTGAAATACCTACACGTGTGTAGTTTTAAAATGCAAGCATCTTCACTATAAGCCCTTGCGCAAGTTAACAACATCTCAATAGGAAGGGGGAAAAAAAAAGAGGAAAGAGGGTTATCATGATATCAACAGATTTCTTTGAATCTCTGAAGCTCTCAGAACATCAAATACAAGCCTTTGTGTTTTAGACTTTGGCAGGTGTTGGCAAATGATATGAAAAATACTCAAATGTGAGAGGAGGCAAACATACAAAATGATAAGTAACATGCTATTTCAAAACACAAAACAAAAAATTTTGATAAGCAAAAACTGTACTTGTAGGGTCATTGCAAAGTTGACAGCCTTTCATTTTATGTACCAAAGTCAGAGAAGGCAGTGTTTACCTTGTAAAGTGGGATGCATCAGGTGCAAGATGATAGTGTAGCAATAGAAGATTTCTTCTTTTTTTAAAATTTTGATTAGCCAGTGAAAAGGTTACAAAAAATAAAAATAAAAGAGTAGCATATGTCCCTCAAACAGTAGAGGTTTCCTGTGCAAGATGTCGTATATATTTGCAAATCACTTGAATTACAATTTTGTCAGCTTATCAGTTTTTCAGATTATGTGGTAATGATTTCAGTTTCTTGACAGCATACCTGCTTCCTAGTACAAAATATTTGTTGTTCATAAAATGCCAAGTTTTCGGCAGCACTTCGTACAAATGATTACAAAATGGTTAAATCACAAGTCTGTGACATCAACCTGGTATACTTTAGAAAGCTCTACCTCTACTTTAATATGATTTTATACTTTTAATATAAAAGTAATACTCATACGTTTTCTATGGCAAGTATCTTTGGTCTCCTCGTGTCAAGTCACAAGTCGCAGGTGTGTAGTACTGTTCGAGAGTTTACTTAATCAGAGGCCAAATGTTCTGTTGTTTTATTGATGACCACGTGATTGGCTGTCATGTCAGATGGTCTTGCATTCGGCTGCTCCGCTCGAGCCTTTTCTAGCTGCAGCCACTGGCGCTCACGCTGCATGTCTAGGATGTCCCTCTCTATGACTAGCTTCTCCTTTTCGATCTCCAACTTCTCCTTCTCCAAGACGAGCTTCTGCTTGCGCAGGATCAGCAGGTCCTTGCTCAGGGTCTCAATGTCCTTTTCGTCGTCGATGTCGCTGTGCGCGCTGTCTTCCGCCACGGCGCTGGAATACCTCCGCCGCTTGTACGCGGGCGACGCACCCGAATGCGGCATGGAATGTTGTGGTGGCGGAGGGTTGAGGCAGGATGATGAGAGTGAGGCGGCAGACTGGAAGCTGTATGGCCTGAAGTGGGAGCCGTCACTCTGGGCCATGGTCGTGGCCATGTGCGAGGGTTCCTGAGGAAGGCAGTCCTCCATGGGGGAGGAGGGGCCAGAGCAGGGTGGCTGCATCATACTCTGGTGGAGCTGGAAGTAGTACCGGGATGGGGGAGGCTGTAGGGCATGGCTGACGGGTGGCTGCTCCTTGGAAGTTGCCTCTGTGGGATACTGCGGGAAGCCATCCTCATCAGGAGGCATTTCCTGTGGCCACCTGAAAGTGGAAATGTACATGTAGGTTAACCACATTTTAAAACAGTGATTTCAACTTGGAAAGGTCAGACATTATTAATTCTTCAGCCTTTCTATGTACAGATGACACCTGTTATATCAAAGTCCTTGGGGCTGGCAGGTTTTTTTTATTATAGCGAAATTTAATTATAGCTAAACTGAACAAAACTTTGGGACCAAATTTGCACTTTGTTGGAACAAAATTTTGTTAGAACTACATCTGTTATTTAACAGGAATGCTCTGTAGTTAATATGATGAGTTGTAGGGCAATAAAAGTGGAAGCAAACTGGAAGCTATCTCTTTGGTTGACAGAGGAGGAAGGTATTGATGGCAAGAGGGATGTGCTGATGTGCTACATACGAGAACATTATGAATTGATGTATGTGTCATATTGTGAGGGTCTGTACAATATTTTAATCTTAGAATGTGATTGTGTGCACTAGTAGCCATGACAACATCATCCAAGAGCAGAAGATGTGACAGTGATTTTACTCAGTGTGTGGTTGAATTTGTTTTGTGTTTTTCTCTCCCTTGAAATGTTTTTGAAAGTGAGGATTTCATGCCTAAAAAAATATATATTTGGCATTTTTCCCTGTTTTGAAAATTCAATGGAAATGGGACAGATTGTGTGCCCCATTTATATAAAGTTTGGTCCCATCATAGTGAAGTTTTTGGCAAACTTGAAACATCTTATTTACTCCACTACAAATGGATTCGATCATCACCAGGTGTCTGTAATTCAGGGAGTGTACATTGCCTGAAAGGTATTTGAAGTACGTGAATAATGTGCCCTCTCTCCCGCCATGAGTACAATGATGTAAATTCTGGCATACCTGTCATCTCCACCTTCCTCTGTCTTGACCACATCATCTCTCTGTGGGTCAATGACCTCATAAACATCTCCTGTCCCGTCATTCCTGTTATCCAGGTCTGGGGGGTAGTTGGCTGCTCTCTCTTCCTGCACCAGGACACGAAGGAAAAGGGACAGGCAAACCTTATAAAATGAGGGCCTAAAGACTATGGCATTTATCTTGTTATATAGCAGACTTCTCACTAACTGTAAAACGAGGAATGTTCGTGCGCATTTTAATTTTGCGAATTTCGTAAGAGCCAAGATTCATGAAATTAAAGTGCACATTAAAGTTTTTGCCTACACCATACGCATTGAATGTTAGAGGCAACTCGCGCAAATTTCATGCGGCGAAGAAGGCTGTTGGCTGCAATTCGAAAATTCCATGCTGCGAAAATATTGTGTTTTTCAGTATATCAGGGTGCAAAACAAAGAAATATCAAGAGTTTTGACGTGCAAAATCACCTTGTTTAACCTGTTGAGGACGAGGCCAGAGTACACTCGGGCAAGTGTCTGAGGGAAATGCGTGTTGTAGCAAAATCTGCCTATCCTCAATGGGTTAAAGAGGGTTCTGTTATATAATGGACCATTTTTACAATGTAGGTTACACTGTATTATGTTATATTGTTATGTTATGCTAAAATTACCACACAGCATTAAAAAAAAAAAAAAAGAAGAGAATTCCTTTTGTCTGGTTTAGTACCATAATCAGCTCCTCAACCCTAATAGATAAAATACACAAACAAGCATACTACAAGTTTTACAAATGATATCATTGACTGGAAAGTGAATGATTGAACACAAGTCAATATACAAACGAACCTTGTTATAATGGAATGTCCCAGAAAACAAAAATTTTCTTGTTTTTAAATCAAAACTCTGTAACAAATGCCCATATGTAGGTAAATCTGTAAACATGTATACCGTGGAACCTTGTTACAGCAAGGTTGGATTTAGGAAGGACTTTTTTTTTTATAACGGAAGTCACCTAGGTACAATTGTAAGTGAAAAGCTTATATATTTTGTAAATGTATGAAGTCATGGATCTCTAAGAGTATATGCTGGCATCTGGAATTCCTACTGACTACACAATGAGCAGCAGCAGAAGCAGCAGCACAAGAGTGTGTAACAGTTTAGAGCTTTCAAGGATAGGATTATCGTGTTTCTCATTGCCTCTGAGAGTATTCGGTCATTCTGTGTGATTTGTGGTTGTGTTTTAGTGATGCATTCGGTGCTTTTAGGTCATGGCTCGTGTCATTCTTGTAAATGAAGTCACTGATGAAGAATGCACTCTCAGAGAACACTGACATTAAAAACTTGTATGACAAAGTACATGTACAAGCTATGCTTTCATACCCTGAAGATGAAAATTTCAATGTGTCTTAATTGTCTTTCAAAAATGACTATAATAATGTTTAAAAGAACAAAGTGATTTTACTGGCCCTAAAGAGTTTGCTATAATGACAGTCCACTGCTTTGCTGTCATGGCTTTCTGGTGGCTGCTATTTTGTTGGTCTGCATAGCCTGTTTTCATATTCAATTCAATTCAATTCAATTTTATTTATTCCACATGCTGAAAAGTTAAAAAAAAAACCCACAAATACATGTACACGGACATATTGCACATTACATTTACATAGGAAACAAAAGGAATGATGCAAACAGCTATAGTTAGCATGTGTGGGAATCAGAAAAAGACCATATAGGACTTATCAAGGCCGATTCCCTTACAGATGAATAGGATACAAATTGCAATCAAAGATATACATTTTTAGAATAAATCTATACCATTAGAAATTATTCATATTTCATGAAGATGTCAGAAACTCTCCATTCGGCCTGAAATAAAGACACAGCAGTTGTATCATTGGGCTCTACAAAATCTTAAACAGACAGGAGATCTTTAAGGGGAAATCCAATCCAAATATAAGTTAGTCTGATGTAAAATCTTACGTGTTCAATGGAAAATATTGGACTGAAATCGGATGAAAAATAAGGAAGTTATGGCATTTTGAAGTTTTGCTAATTTCTGCAAAACAGTTCTTGTACAGTGGATATGAATGTGCAAATTAGTGAGCTAACCATGTCATAACCTCACAATTTTCCATTGATCGTGTAAAAAAAAAAAAAAAAAAATGACAAAAATGCAACATTTCTGTCATGGAAGTCTGAAACATGATGTTATTCGTGGTTGAATAACTTCAGAATAGTGAACAGTTAGATATACCAGTATTTGAGCCTTGGACATAATTGCGTTTGAATGAAAAACTGGAAATTTCAAAATTTTATGTACAAACTATATGGTAAGTTCTGAGGGGATGATATGCTCACTTTGTCAATTGCATGTTCATACTGACCGTTCAAGAACTGTTTCCCGAAAAATAGCTTTCTTATTTTTCACCCGATTTTGATCAAAATTTTACTGTTGAATTGGTAGTATTTTACTCTTTCTTACCAGAGTAACTTATATTTGGACTGGATTTCTCCTTTAAAAGGATGGAGTTCTTGCTCCTTACCTCAGCTTGAGATGGGTTGTCATTGTTGAGTACAAAGAAGACATCTCCACCGTCCACCACATGTGCATTGGGGAAGATGTCAGACCACTCATCCTGGTAGATGCTCAGGATCTTCAGGGCCAATGCGGGAGGGGCATTCTCACCGTTTAGTCTCTTTGAGCTGTCTGCCATTACAAAGATAGAAAATATTATGCTGAGTAGGTTATGGGGGGGGGGGGGGGGAGACAATCAATGAGTCTGTTCCGTGGTTATTGTGAAATGACATGTATAATTGTTTAATTAGGCCGCCTGAATGATGAGCTCAGGCTAAATGTGTGAATTGGTTTGTGGAAACCAATAATTTTAGCCTCTCTTTTTCCTTCTCTCTTTTTTTTAATATTCATTTTCATAGTACCAAGGGCCATGAAAAATCTGTAAAAGAATGGCTGAAAGATTCAAGATTTTAGTTAATGAATTTCCCTCCTGAACCCACTGTACAACCTACTGTACAAGCTATAATTTTAGTGAGTACAAGTAAAATGTTTTGTGCATTGGGACTTGCAAGGCAATTCTAAGAGTGGATGAATTCACAATCAAGAATCATAGTGGCAGAATAACACAGAATTATTATCCCTTTTCTGAAGACAAGTTTGCAATTTCCTACCTCGGAAATAATTAACAGTGCATTTGTGTTACAGGAGGTTATAGTTTTGGCAAGTTGTTGATTTCGCGAATATTACTCATGAAATGTGCTCAATGTACTCAATGAATAAAGATTCACAGCAAATATACCACATACATGTACAAGTACAAGGTACAACTATGCAGTAATTGATCCCATTTTGAAACTAAGTCTCACACAACAAAGCATGGTAAATGATTGATGAGCATCTGAGCTATAGTAACACATGAAGATTTCCCCATACAAGAAGTCTGTAGCATACCAGCTGCACTACCTTTGTCCTTCCACTCAGCGATGCACTTCTTGGCCCAAAAGCAAAGGTTGTCCCACTTCTTTCGCACGTCCACAACGTCCCGCTTGATGTACGGCCCACTGACCACCTTGAGGGCTGTGCTGATCTCGTCCCATGCCGTCTCTCGGTCCACCACGGTGGTCAGACCGGGTCCCTTGGGCCGCAGGATGTGACGCCGCTTGCGATATTCGTCTACGAGCACTTTCTTCTCCTTCTCACTCCAGTTGGGCCCACGCTTACGCTTACAGGTTGACACTAGGACCTGTTGATTCAAGTGTGAAAAAAAAAGCAATGGCCTTAAAAGCAGTCATACTGTAGCAAACATAGTACTTTTCACCTACTTGATGTGGGAAATCTTTAGATTATAGAGAAGGAAGGTTCAGGAGCTTTGACCATATTAGGATAAAATCCATTCGAGGGAAAATTTCAGATCAAGTGCAATGAGAGACTGTTATGTGATATAATTTGCATATTTTTATTTTTTACTTTTACCGGTATAATATGCTGGTACACATTTCTGTAATGAGGTAATCGTGACCATCATATTTGTCGTGTTCAAATGTGGTTGCATGAAAATGGGTGCCCGTGGGTTGCTAAACATGTAGGCCTATAGACTGTTGCTTCACATAAGACCCACTAGTAGGTGAGAAAATTGTATTTGCATAATGTTTTTGACAAGTGAAGAGTTTGTCACAGGCAACTCCAATTATAATGAAGTCCTCCAGACAGGCAGTTTTCTTTCATTATATCATAATTTTGTTATAATCGCATGGTATTTCATACCGTAGTAATTTTTACTACGTTGCAATGAAATTTCATGATGACTGTGTTTGTTGTTACAGAAATACCACGAAAGTTCGTGTCTACACTAATGACATTGAATGCAAGTGGCAATTTGCAAAAGATATCATGCCGCCAAAAAGGATGTCAGCTCTAATTTGCAAAAATTTCATGCCACAGATATTTCTGGTTTTACAGTACCACTCCACATCTAATGTGACTGTTTTATTCTTTTTTTTTTTTCTTTGGTGTGTGTGTGTGAACTGCTGCGTTATTTAGGACAAATTTATGGGTGATTAAATGACTGAGGACCACATTGATGGATTTAGGAACAAACATCCCATTCTAGGAAATGAAAAGTTTGTCACTATAGTGTAAAAGGTTGAAGGCCATGAATATTGTACAAACTCAACCAGAAAGTCAGCGTCTTTCAAAACACATTAATATGCAAATACATGAGGAAAATGGAGGAGAGATTGTTTTTGTTATTTCTTAAGATTTAAAGGTCACTGTCATGCAGGAAAATTTAAAAGTTTTGTATGTCATTGAATATGTATACCAACCTATCTTTACTGCAAATATCAAGCAGCTAGGGGTTGTTATCTTAGAGGTGTGAAAATCTTGAATGTCCTCTGAACCTTGTTTGTGCCATTGGGGAAGTCTCGTTATTTATAACTATTTTCAGTGGCGTTATTTACCCATTGAACATTTTGGATTTAGTTGGAAACCCAAGATAAAAATTGTCTTTCAGTACACAAATATTGATTGGCATTCCTATGTAGGTGGGATGAAGGATGATCAGGGACCTCACACTTTGCACATATTTCATTATTGCCAACTTTTAGGATGTTCTCTGCAAAACGGCTTGCACAAATTTCAGTGTGCTTACTTTTCACAGACTTTTTGAGCAAGTCAAAGTTTGGTAAAGAGAAGTTTTGGCATCAGTCAATTTTTCATGCATACAACATTCTTGCTAAATTTCCAGCTAATGAATGCTGTTGCCTAAAAAACCAGGCTACAAAAGTCAATCCAAATATATATATATATATATATATATATATATATATATATATATATATATTTAACTTATTTATGGCAACACGCATTGGTTGCTATTGAAGTGAGGCTTTATCTTAGCAACCAATTGATCTTGGGGCAAGATATTTTGGAGATTTCCATCAGACACTGTTGGGAACATTTTATGTGATTTCAAGGGGGTCAGTGACAAGCATCATACACAAAATAATATAATTTTCGATCTACAACCTCTAAAATGTTCTCCAGATTTTGATTATTTGTGACATGTCACTGGAAAACATTGAAGTACAGGTCAAGTTTGAATTTAGGATCTGCAGGTCAAATACCACAGCTCATTTAATAAATAGAAATGGCTTGATAGCAGTTCAGGTTTTTGATCAATAACTTTTCATTGGTTTCATGATACAAATTATCAAATGTTATAGCTCATTTGATTGGAAAAAAAATAATCAGTACAGTCAGAATTTCTGATCAATAACTTTTAATTTGTTTCATAATCTTAGCATGTTCTGTTTCAGATGTCAAATCATGTCAAATCACACCTTATACTGGAATTGTTTATTTTTATAATCATAAACACATTTAGATGTTTATAAAGTGTTACAGAAAAGCATTTAGCAATAAACGCGTCAAAACATTTGTAAAATAAATACATTGACGCCTTTAAAAACTAAACGTGATGAGAGTGTTGAAGTGACGTGAGTGTTGAAGTGTTTATGAAATGTTTAAGTGTTTATGAAGGTGTTCTGATGAGGTGTTTATAAAGTGCTTAAGTGCTTATGAAAGTGTTCTGATGAAGTGTTTATGAAAGTGTTCCATTAAAGTATTTATAAATAATGTATAAATGCATTGAAATGTATTTATAGAGTGTTACAGATAACTGTTTATGGAAGTGTTTATCCCATTTTCTGTGCTTCTTTTTCCACAAAACACTACATTTTACAGTGTAATTTCATTCATTTTGTGTGGCATTGGCATCTGCTTAGCAAAATACTATAGGCCCGTTCACAAACAACGAAAATCAAAATTTCAATCGCGATCCAAATTTCGATTTTTTTGTTGACCGTTCATACACAGGGAAAAATCGCACTTCGCAGCAAGGAAAGAACGATCAGTGGCCAAACTGTGCATGCGCGAATCTTGCATGACCGAAGACTGACCCCGCAGTCCCAATAGAGTTTCGCACGCGCTACGAACGATGGGACGAAAAATACCGATTTCCGAATCTTGATCGCGCTCACACACACGACGCTTGGCAAAATAATCGTGATTATTCTGAAAAATCGCACTAATAGTGCGAGTTGGATCGCGATAAGGATCGCGGTAATTAGTGAGATTTTTCTGTCCACACCGGAAAAAAATTCGAAATTTTGATCGCGATAAGAAAATCGATTTTTAAATCGCACTTTTTCCCTTGTGTGTGAACGGGCCTTATGAGGAGTTGCTATGATAGTATTCAGTGTGTAGAAGTCCATTCTAAACTTATTGTTGACATTTTCAATAAGCAGATTACTCTGACCACAGTGTCGTTTGTATAAGGGAACAGATTATGAAATAGAGGAAAAGAGGCTTATGAGAGGTTTACCTAACAAAAACATTTATGCCAAGTATTGTATCTTCCGTCGAGAATTGTGAGTGTTGATGGTCATAGCCCTTTGTTACTAGCCTTTACTTGCTTTTCTGCTCTCTTTCCACAAACCTAATGTCCATTAGATGTAGAAAAATGCACTGTAATATGTTTGTGCAACAAAACGCAAAAGTTGTTTTTTTTTTTGTTTTGTTTTTTTTTTTTTGCATAGGAATGCCAGCACTTCATTTTCTAGTTATAATGTGAAAATGAGTCTGTGCTATCATGTGTGCATATTTGACATGGTGAATCCATTCCATTTGAAGCATACCCACCCCCGCTCAATGTTTGCAAATGTGGGCAAATGTGGACAAATGTGGTAAACATCACAAAGTTCTTGATGCCGGCACCCCCTTTTTTTACTGCTCTGATGATATAACGTGTAATTTGCTAATTATGAAAGATCAACAAAATACAGGTACTTCGATGGAAACAAACCAGAAAATAGACGCAGATCTCCTGTACAGTACAGTCTGTTAAATGCAAGAAAAGGATGATGTTATGTCTGCCATTTTCCAAACCAATGGTTAGGAAAACAGAAACATGTACACTTTATATATTATGTGAAAGTTATTCTTTTGAGGTGACAGAGTTTAACTGTAAACACATTTGTCTATCAGGGTTCCACACAAAATAATGCTTTTGTGGCAGTCATGGATGATTGAGAGTGTTATTTTCAGGATGATGAAGTAAACTATATGGAAACTTGCCAGCCTTGGAAGACAAATTATAAAAAATAGGCATAGCCTAGAAAAAGCAGCAAAAGACAAAATTGAGTTTTTATATTCCACCCAGTGCACACATTGACATAGATGAGTAGATTATCATAAACACAATGAGACAAAAGTACAAAAAGTTGTGGAATTTTCAAATATGATATTGGTCACAGTCATGTACCATTATGCAAATTTGACAAGGTGACAATGTTGTAACCTCACAGGTCTTGTGCTGATCAGCACACTATTCTTCACTCAATTTCCTTCTTGTTGAGATTGATTCAAGGAGAAGAGTCAGTAACATCAATTTTTTTTCCCTTCTACATGGCTTTAAAAACTTCACATGAGTTGAGGTCCCATGGATCAAACTTGCCTTAAATATGAAGCAAAACAACAGCTATAACAAAAGCAAAAACCATACAACCCACCCCCCCCCCAAAAAAAAAGAAGAAGAAAGAAGTGAAGAATAAAAAGGAGTCATGATTATTTCCATACATTCAATGATTCATGTATAAGATATCTTCTGGCTGAGCAGAATGCACGTCAGATATAAAGTTGGAGGAAGAAAAATCAAATTTCAAATTTGTTACACCAGATATTTGGCAGACTTTCTGACAGCTCATTAACACCTGTGCGGCCAACACTTCCTGTAAATCTCACAATGCAAACTTGGGTCATGCAATATCAACCACCATACTTGTAACCGAATCTCTCCTCTAAGGCACATCAAGTACATAAAATGCATCTTAGATATATACCCACATTTTCAGATTGTACATGTGGTACAGCACAGAGAACACTTAGTGTTTGTAATTTTATCTCGGAATCTCTGTGACGAGATTCTGTGTGAATGTACCGGATCTCGCACACGGGCATCAATTTGGAGTCTATGCGCCAAATTAGTCACATGTATCGGAGCTAAATGTAGGGAGAATTTCACCCAAAATTCGATTTGTTCCTTTTCGAATATTGGACTTCAGATTATTATTCACATAGCAGCTTCGCTGGGGAAGTGATGTTGTTTATCTCAAGTGCATGCAACGACACAACTTACTTGGTAACTTATCAGTCTGACAACTTCAGCGTGGGGAGCTATACATTAGAAAAGATCGAAGCATCATTTCAGTACAGAGTGACACATCTTGTAGAGAAATCACTTGCTTCACAAGCGATTTAGCTCATAGTCAAACATATGCAATAATGTAATGATGATACTTAATTAAACGAAGTCATCAACGTATTGAAAGTTCTGGTGACTGCATGCTTTATACTTATAGCTAAAGGCACTAATGCTTCACACCACATATCAAAAGTTCATCATCATCGGATTCACATACGAAATAAAACATCAGACAATGATTGATAATGACAAGTAACAATCATTCGCACTTGAGTACTGTAGGCCTGCATCAGAAAGTGCAGGTTGACGATAGAGAAATTAATTTGACAAGCAAAAAAATAGTTATACCTGTGATGGCACCATGTTGCAAAGACCTTATCACTCCCCAAACCTGAACCACATGTAACAGACAGGAGGGCCAGACCACAAAGTGAAGAGATCTGCATCCTAAGCTGCAACTGTGCATGTCTCCCCATTCAGTGTGAGTGAGAGAGGGAAAAGAGGGATTTGTGCATACCTATAAGCCTGGAGAAGGTAAGTGTGCATTGCCAATTTGGGCGGCACCCACTATGTTTTAGTGATTCCACCAATACTGGCAGCTTGAGATGCCAGGAACTCTACCACTAAAGCCCCAGTGATAACATTCCAAATTGCCTGACCTTCATCTGAATCTGATAAGGACTATCAGCCTGACTTTCTACCCTACTGGCAAGAGAGGAGAGAAGGGAAAAAGGAGTGGATCTCTGAAGTACTATGGTTGGCAACACTGCTTAAGTGGTTGACCTTTTAACCTATCCTTGGCTTCAGCCAGTACTTAACTTCACATGACATACAATGCATGGATGCAGCTGCCTAGCTCACTGTAAAGCATGATGTGTGTGTGTGTCTGTGAGAGTGTGTGTATGTGTGTTGAGTGTATAGCATGCTGCAGCTGTGTGTTGAGTTCCAATGGATGGAAAGGTTAGATTATGCCGTGTGCCTTGTGTCTCTGCATGTGTGTGCGAAACTCCACTAACATCTTTCACTTTGGCGTGTGGTTCACATTCCATAACTGTACTGTGTCTAATGTGAGTACTCAAATAAAGAACTGCAGTTAAAGATGAAGCTGCCAGTTACAGAATTTAAGTACGAACAGTTGATGTTGTTATGTAGGAGGGTACTGTAACTGTTGTTTCGACTGTTATGAAAAATGAATTTCAATGACAAGTGAACATAATTATGGTACACAGCTACAATAAAATAACACCCGATCCGCAGCTTGTTTCCTGAAATCAAGCAGTTGGAACAGGTCCAATGAAAAAGAAGAGGTTTTTTTTTTTCTGTAATTTATCTCTTTGCAGCTCACGGCCATGTCTTTACTTTGATTGTTTTATATGGTAGGCGCCCTATACTTACAGGGGCCCTGAAAACCAAATGCAGGGCTGCCAACATTGGAAACTATAGTTGAGAGTGAGACTCCCATAGGCCAATGCTGTAATTTAGGAGTCAAAATGAGTGAGATCAATAAAAGTGCATGCAAATGAAATAAAGTTTTAGAGTGAGAAAGGACCAAAATGAGTGAGTCTCACTCTCAATGAGTGAGAGTTGGCAGCCCTGCAAATGCATGGTGATTTGTGTTGATTTAAGATACCCTCAACATCACTTTTGCGGTGAAACAAATATCTAGAAACATTCCATATATTTTTAATGATTTTTATGCTTCCGCAACGAAGTGGCCGGAGGCATTATGTTTTCGGGTCGTCCGTCCGTCCGTCCCGTTTTGTTTTTGTTGATATCTCAAGAACCGTGTGGTTTTTTTACGTCAAACTTGGTATGAGGGTATATCCTTGAGGGATAATACTTTGTGTGGATTTTAGGGTCAAAGGTCAAAGGTCACAGGTTATTTTGTGAAAAAAAATTGAAATTTCATGTTTTTCTCCATATCTCGCGAATGGTTCAAGGTATCTTCATGGAACTTAGTATATATGCTTGTACTGATGGGCAGTGATTATCTAGAGAAGTTGGAGGTCATGGGTCAAAGGTCAGGGGGTCAAAGGTCAAGGTCAACTTCTCAAAATATCACTACTTTCCTTATATTTATGCAATGAATGAAGGTTTTGTTTTGGTTTTTTTTAACTTGATGTATACATGTATTACCCAATATATATTCTGTGGGAGGTTTCTTGCCAAAAGTTCAAAGGTCAAAAGGTCAAAGGTCAAGTGAAAGTGCTGAATTGCACTTTTTCCTCCATATCTCAAAAGTAACTCAAGGTATCATCATGAAACTTACATATTTATGCATGTTCAACCTAACAGTGATTCTCTTTGGAACTGTGAGGTCAAAGGTCAAAGGCCAGGTTTAGATAATGCTATTTTCCCGTTTGATACTGAAATTATACTTTTTCTCAATACCTTGAAAAATTACTCAATGCATAAACTTATAAATGGGTCAAAAGTCAAGTAAAAATCATCAGTTCCCCAAATACCTGCACTCTGACATTTTAATCATTCATCCAATTGAACCTAGTTCTAGGAAAGTGAACATTCAGCACATTTGTGTCAAACCTGTCATTTTAATATTTTGCCAATTGTTTGAAACTGTCATCACACATTGTCAAGACATTGTACTATAGACCTATTAGGAGAACCATGCATTATGGCGGAGGCATATCAGTCGCCGTAGCGATATATTTAGTTTCTTCTATTTTTCTTCAGATTACTTGGGAACGCCCACAAATCTTCCAAACCAATATTCCTCAGATGACATCATTTGTCAATCATTGCTAAAGTACTGAAATGTTTAACAAAAGACATTGGAATGCACCTTCCTCTCGACTCAGCATAACTGGCATGTTCCCTCGCCATGTCTTTTTTTAGTCACATTAATATCACAGAAACATGCAAGTTATGCTGAGTTGAGGGGAAGGTGCATTCCAATTTCTTTTGTTAAACATTTCAGTACTTTAACAATGATTGACAGATGAGGTCATCTGAGGAATATTGGTTTGGAAGGATTTTTTGTGGGCGTTCCCAAGTAATCTGAAGAAAAATAGAAGAAAAAATCATTAAAGATATATGGAATGTTTCTAGATATTCGTTTCACTGCTAAAGTGATGTTGAGGGTATCATAAATCAACACAAATCAACATGCATTTGGATTTCAGGGCCCCTTTAATGATAAAGATGGCCAGATTCAGGCAACATATGGGTCCTGTTTCAAAAAGATCTCGCTCAGTAAATTTTTCTTAGTCAATCTTTATGTCCTAAGATTGACTTACTGACTGTATTTCGCAAAGTTTTATCTCGATCAGCTGTAAGACTTACTTGATTTCAAAAGCTATGTAGGAGCCTAAAGATATATGGAAATTAGCCAATGGTTGGCTGCTGATGATCTTGTAATAATTTCTTAAGGTTCTCTAGGCATAGATTTAAAACTAGAAGCAAAGAATTTGGATTGACAGTATGCTTTTAATTTTTGATCATTGTTTGAAGAGGAAATCCACCCCAAAAATAAATGAACTTCAAAAGAAAGAGAAAATATTCCGGGCAGAATGATACAAAATGACAAAAATCGGATAAGTAATAAGGAAGATATGACATTTTGAAATTTCCCAGTTTAAAAAAAAAATTTTTGACCAGTCTTTATGAATATTCAAATGAGCCAGTTGATGCCATACCCTCACAATTTTTCATATGTGTTATGCTGGATATGAAATTCAGAAAAATTTATTATTTTTTTTCTTTAACTAATGCAAGTAAAAGCTTATTACCATACCAAGATATGTCAGAGTTAACATTTGTTCTTTTTTATCTTGGGTTGTTTTGAAGGCAAGTTTCATATTTATACAGCTGAAATACTAGTATAAGATTTTTGTCATTTCTGTATGCGTAATGAATAAGAAATTGAGAGAGCATGACATTAGGCATTTTCACGTCAGCCCGATGTTTCGAAATAGCGTGCTATTTTTAATTTGGGAAATTAACCCGATCACGAATTAGCGCGCTATTTGATAATGTGAATACAAATTAGCGCGCTAATTGATCGAGAAAATTTCTTGAGTCCAACTCGGGAAATTTGCAAAATAACAGGATAATCAATGCGAACTAGCGCGCTTTTTGACAGTGTTCGGGCTGATGTGAATAGGAAATGAAATAGCGTGCTAATTTGCGATCGCGAAAAATATCTCGAGCTTGGATTTTTTATCGGGCTGATGTGAAAATGCCTATAGTCGACTTGCTGATTTTAATGTTCATAACGACTGATCAAGAAGTGTTTTCCGAAAAATTGTGAAATTTTACAGAATGTCACGACTTCATCATTCTTTATCCAATTTTGATCATTATACCCCTGCATACACACGAGGGGTATATAGGAATCAGCGTGTGGTCGGTTGGGTGGTCCGTTGCAAATCTTACGTTGCGAACTCCTATAGTTTTGAAGCAATTTTGGTGAAACTTGGGTTACATGATGACATTGAGGTATAGATGTGCAAGACATGTTTTTCGTGTGTGTTGGAGAAAGCGTTGCCATGGTAACCAAAATTTTCGCGAAACCTTCTGAAGTGAACTTCTTCCACAGTATTTAAGCAATTTATTTCAGATTTGGTATGTATAATGATCTATAGGTGTAGTTATGCAAGACACACTTTATCTTTGCACCTGACAAGGTGTTGCCATGGTAATGGTATATTTTCTTGAAAATCTTGTGGAGTTAACTGCTTCCACAATTTTGAAGCAATTGAACTCAAATTTGGTGTACATAATGGCATTGAGGTGTAGATGTGCTAGACATGTTTGTAGTGTTTGTCGCAGAAAGCATTGCCACGGTAACCACAATTTCCCTATATGATCTATAGGTGTAGTTATGCAAGACACACTTTATGTTTGCACCTGACAAGGTGTTGCCATGGTAATGGTATATTTTCTTGAAAATCTTGTGAAGTTAACTGCTTCCACAATTTTGAAGCAATTAAACTCAAATGTGGTGTACATAATGGCATTGAAAGCGTTGCCACGGTAACCACAATTTCCCCCAAACCTTGTGGAGTGAACTACTTCCACAGTATTTAAGCAATTTATTTCAAATTTGGTATCCAGGGCCTATAATGATCTATAGGTATAGTTATGCAAGACACTCTTTGTGTTTGTACCTGACAAAGTGTTGCCATGGTAACAGCATTTTTTTGTTGAAAATCTTGTCAAGTGAACTACTTCCTCAATTGTGAAGCAGTCAAACTCACAAGATACTCACAAGGTACTACACACATAAGCACTGACACACACACATACACACATAACCTTTTGTCAAACCCTGGTCCAATTCTTTTTCATAGGAATCTTGGCTGCGGGAGTGGGGGTATTAATCACCTTTTATAATAGTGATACTTATAACACTGTTCTGCAGGGAATTTTTACATCTTTCTTATGAAATAACATTTTTGGGTGGATTTCTTCTTTGAGGAATTTGTAGGTGTAGCTATTCCAGTTTGGTCCTTCTACCTCACTCCAGATAAGATGATACAGATTATTTATTTGTTTATTTATTTATTTGATTGGTTTTATTTATTCTATACTGCAAGGTTGGCCTGTTCAAAACTGCTTTTAGGTGTAAAGTAGGAGTTCATATGCTGGTGAATTTGTCGCCATATTGGATTGTGTGTTACTACATGCATGAAGTCAGGCAGTGACTTAGCGCTTTGTGAAACAGAATTCAAAGTTGTGTGTAATGTTTTGCATGATTTGGGGACTTACACTTGTATGCATGACTTGAGTCCAACTTTGATACTTCTCTGTAAAATACCTCTGTGGTATGCTTTTCATATGTCTGGAGAAGAGAACTCCAACCAGCTCCCTGAATTGGGCTGCTCAGGACTTGAAGTCTGTACAAAGAGAGGCATTCCAACTCACTGTAATCTGTTGAGACTATCCCAAAAGGGTTATTTGAGAAGGTAGATATCAATTCACAAAATGTATAAGTTTATGGTAATCTACATTACATGCTATGTTCTGATAGAACAAATTATACATTGTATGTTCTTGTGGCACCAGTGTGCAAAGCAGCTGACTTTTGCCAACTGAGGACAAATATTGTAACTGCAATTTTTTTTTTTTTTTTTTTTTGAATATTGAATCTGCTCATCCCTTGCAAGAATGATTGTATTGTACATTATAGTTTCTCAATTTCAGTAGAGATTTTGAAATATCTACAGAAAAAATCTCTTATTAATCTGTCTTTCACAGGATGGTGAGGTAGATGGATTACCGGTCTGGCCTGTGATCTATTACTGTATCCGATGCGGGGACCTTGAGGCTGCTAAGATTACTACTTCCAAGGCAGCGTGAGTCTCCTTTCATCTTCCCCTCTCCTGTATGACCACCCTGTAGCCATTTTCTTGCAGAACAGCTAAAGAATAAAAGACTTCTGCTTTTTGTGGCTATTGTTACAATTACACTCCTGATTGAAATGCTGTGTACCATGAATTTGTGTTCAGGTGTTCAGCTTCATCTCAGAATACAAGAATACTAACAGAGCAGAATATGATGGTGCTGGTTTAAAGGGATGATATAGTTTTGGTTGAGATGGAGATTCAGCTTTTAACTCTCTGCAAGATAATTAGAAACCAGCTATGAAATATTAAAGAGCATACAATTCTAATACAATTCTAAGAGGAATTGAAAGTTTATTTGATGGAAGAGATATATCCAAAAACAAAGTAAAACAAAGCAATCGTAATAAAAGCTGGGTCTCACCTTTTATTAGGATTGCTTTGTTTTGGATATCTCGGTCATTTCAAAACCAATCTTTATCAAATAAACTTTTAATTCCTCTTAGAATTGCATGCTCTTTTATATTTTATAAGAGGTTTCTCATTATCTCACAAAAAAAGATGGAAACCTAGAGCCCCATCTCAACCAAACCTCTATCATCCCTTTAAACCAGCATAGACTTTTAATATTTGACCCTCCTTGGAAAAAGTGAGAATGCAATGTCAGGTGTATGGGTTTATACCACGTCCTTGATCAGTTCTTTCTCAAGAATGCAAAGCAGGTTTTCAGTTGAGTGAGTTACAAGATATGTGAGCATTTTGATGACTCGGCCTTTGTATGTCTGTAACTTTATGCAATTAAAGATTGATTTTGATTTTCACCTGATTATCATAGTTTGTTTGGAACACTTTGTTTCAATTAATTAATTAATCAATTCAATCAATAATATCTGTTCCCTTTATTTCTTGCACTATTATTTTCATTTTGTAAATAGTTACTGATCTGGGAGATTACCATCCAAATAGTTGTATATTAGTGAGTTTACCTATTTCTTTTTACTTTTCATGCAAATCAAACTGTCTGATTGCTATTCCACATGTCCTATCATGTACTATATAAGTTGTATTTGTATGATATTCAGTGGGGTCTCTTTGGAGACAACCATCTTTATCCTGGTAAATTGGTTTCACTGTGCATACATATAGTTGTAGATATACATGTGCACACATATTGTAGATCTGTAGATAAATAGGTTGATAAATTGATCTGTAGATAGGTAGATATATGGATTGATTGCTAGATTGATTGATAAACAGGTCTATAGATGAATGAACAGAGTGTTCTGATGAAGAGCAGCTGCCGTCATACCCATTTCTATTTGTTTACAGGCAAGATCTTGGTGAATTCAGTGAATACCTTGAAGAATACATGCAGAATGATGACAGGAGGTAAGAATTGCAAATGTGGTATGTTTATCTTCTTCTGTCTTAGGTTATATAAAAAAACAGAGGATGTATGTACTGTATACGCCATATATTCAGCAAGTCCAATCTTTCAGGAATCAATACTTCCCAACAGTATCAAGAGTGACCCACTTCCCGATTGTGGAGTTCACATAAATTTCGCATTCATGTCTGTATCAGATTTAAAGGACAAGTTTACCTTCATAGGCATGTGGATAGAATGAATGCAGAGATATTAATATAATACATCAGCAAGAGTTTGAGGAAACTCGGACAATCCGTTTAAATGTTATGACTTTTTGAAGTTTCTGCTTAGTCAATGCTGGATGAGAAGACTACTACAGCTTGTGATGTCATATGTGTACAACGATATAAAGAAAATATAAAGAAAATTCAAGATATTTTCACTTTTCTCGCATAATAAAAGAAGACTTGACTTCCCTCTTTGTGAAGGCAAGGGGGAATGATATTACCCTTAACATAATACGTCAGTGACGAGTCGAGGAAATGTGCACTTTTTTCAAAAAGTAAAATTTTGTGAAATTCTCTTTATATTTTCCTTATATTGTTGTACGCATGTGACATCATACACTGAAGTAGTCTTCTCATCCAGCAGTGACTGTGCGGATACTTTAAATATTCATAACTTTTGGACGAATTGTGCTATTTTCCCCAAAGTTTCACTGATATGTTCTACTAATATTGCTGCATTTACTCAACCCACATGTATATGAAGGTGGACTTGTCCTTTAATATTTTTGATGTGTATTTTTCAATTCACAATTAGCACTGGACTTGTGAAATTTGTAAATATGAAAACCCCACGAAACATATGGTGTATAGAGTATGAAACGGATGTAACAGCACATACCGCTGTGGAGGTGAATTCAAAGTCAGGCTAGGGGGTTCTATACCTCGTCAGTCATGTTTTAGAGGTCAAACCATTCAAACTTCAACATACCAGTTGAATCAATCAACACACAATTGGAAAATTGCCTCCAAACTATTGGTACATTTTTTTTTTTATACGCTGCCAATGAAAACCCGTAGCTTTTTTGCACATCCCATATTTTCGGCAGAAGTTGCTTGGCAGATACCAGTATGTGAGCAAAAAAAAAAAAAAAAAAAAAAAAAAAAAAAGACCCACGAACAAAAACAAAGTAAAAGAATATCAAATAACCCTCCTCAGAAATGAAGTGTTTTGAAACTCAGCAGTTTTATTCAGGTTTTATTTGTTGTTGTTGTTTTATTTTTTCTAGGGGGGGGGGTTGTCACATGACATCTTCCCTTGTCGTATGGGATCTCTTGCCTGCCTCTCTACACTAATGATATCTAAACCAGTTGCCTCCGCTCAAAGACACCAGCAAGATGCACATTCGCACTGCTTACCCAAAAAATTCAATATTCTGGTTATTCACCAAATTTTCTTGCTCCTCCCTCCCCCCCCCCCCCCCCCCCCCGCCCAAAAAAAAGAAAAAAAAAAGTTTTGGGTTTTTCTGGCAGTGTTCATGATACATCAAAAAACTCTGGTATTTCCCATTTGGTTTGCTTGTTTGTTTGTTTGTTTGTTGTTGGTTGGTTTTTGTTGGTTTTGCAATATAAATGCCTTGTATGATTAAACCTAATGTGATGTATGAAACAGTGTGTTGGAGAAGAATGAGATTCCAGCTGGCCTTCAGACTTTCACACCGTACAATAAAACTTGATTAGCAGGAAATGTGATTCCTATTTGTGCTAACAAAGTACGGGTAGTTCTCCAGATCTGTGAAATCACTTAGTCACATAATCTGCGATAAAACACATGTTAGACCAATCATGTGTTATGCACCGGAAATGCCATTTCCTCAAAAGACATTATTTCATGGCTGCTCACATTACTTTCAAGTATGTGTTCTTGCTTCTCCAAGACAGATTATGAAATCAAGCCCTTTGGTCTGTGGATGCATAACATTATTTGGAAGTTTACTGTATCTGCCATATATTTTAGCGAGTCATAATTTTTTCGCGAATCAGGACTTCTCGACAATTTTGAGAGTGGTTAAATTCGCACTTGTGGAGTACAGTAATGAATGGAGAAATGTATGCGTGCACATCACATTCATGTCGGGATCAGAGTTGATATTTTCACTTGTTTTTTAAATTCGCGAATAGCACATGACTCGCAAAATTTGTGAAAATAAAAACCTTGCAAAATACACAGTGTACACAGTTTCTATGAAAATCTAATGTCATACATCCAGACCATGAAATCAACGTAGGGGATTTTGTTGTTGACTTGCCCGCATTCAAACTGTTGTAGCTTTTTTTTTTTTTTTTTTTTTTTGCTGCTTGTCCAACACAGATCAAACTTTGACCGACCTTCTGCCTTAACCCATGGAAGACTAGTCCCGACTATTCTTGGACTGGGGTACTGAAATGGGAAATGTTTTAGGAAAAATCAGACCGTCTTCAATGGGTGACAGTCACGATTTTATTTTGAAGAAAATTCCCTATTATATTTTTAATAGATAGATGTTAGATTACATCATTTTCTAACTGTATATATGGAACTGGAAAAATGGACAGATTCATAACTCTAAAGAACTCTGTAAAGCAAACATTATCAGAGCTGTTGAAGGGTCAATTTAATTGTCACACTGCATGTTCATATCTGTTCAAAGTCAAGTACTTGTCAGTGAGGGAAGATGGGAAACTGATATCCCATTTATACACAAAGTTGGGCCCAGAAGCACCCCTGAAGCACTTTGGTTTATGTCGCTCTGACCCTGAGTTCGTTCAAACAGAGAATCGCTACACACATATGAAGTGGCTGAGAGGGGAGCATGAATCTAATGGTGACCTTCCAAGTGTGCAGGAACTTCTAATAAATAACTGTATGCACAGCGCGCGCCGCATACAACTTCTGAAACACTCTGAACTTTGGTGACCATTTATATAGAGTTTAGAGCGCTTCTGCGGTGCTCGTAGAATGCTCTGAATGCCTTGTATAAATGGGGGATTATAAATCCTCTTTCCCATACACTGTGTAGGTCTATCATGTTAACTTGTGCGATTTACTGTATACGCCATATATTTAGCAAGTCAAAATTTTCACGAATCGGGACTTCCCAACAATTTCTTGAGGGGTTAAATTTGAGATGATGGCGTGGAGAACTGAATGGAAAATTGTATGCATGTATGTTGTATTCATGTGAGGATCAGAGTCAAAATTTTTGTGTGTCTTTAATTTCGCGAATAGTGCCTGACTCGCAAAATGCATGAAAATCAAAACCTCTTCAAATATTTGGTGTATACACAGGATACAGTATGCATGCAGAGAGACTTTCAAAGTGTCTTTACTGGGTCAGTAACCTTCATGTGTTCTCTTTGATCTGTTGTCCAAGGTTATCACCAAGCACAGAGACCAAGCTCAGGTTACACTACAGGAGGGCTGTCAGGAGTAGCACCGATCCATTCAAAAGGTAACATCAACTTGAGAAATGTCCTTACCACAATGTTCTTTTTCTTTTTTTTTCGTCCTCTTTTTAGAGCTCACTTGAGGTAAGGGCTGCTGTTAGCTATTGCAATCACTGTACATGTATGTCCATCATTTGTCAAACTAGGCAAGAATCATATTTAGAGGTAGAAAAAAAAAAAGAGTATCACCTGGTATAGGTGGTGTGTGTGTGTTTGTGTGTGTATTAATTTTTCCATTTGAATGGTGCTAAGTAGGAGTAGTAAGATCATTGAACAACAACTCTATTGATATGTTGTCATTGAAATATGTCATCTTCTTTTGAGTTGACTTCCATCTGATTCCTTTGAGGATGATTACAGGAAATATGATATCACAATATGTAACGTAGATGTGTGAAATATACAATTAAAATGAAAGAACCCCAAATGAGAAGAAAGGGAAAAAAAACACATTCCTTCCTCCCCCCCCCCCCTCCAAAAAAAGGGGGGCATCCTATCATCTTCCGTCATAACTGTTTTGTATTTTTTTCTGTCAAATTTTTATTGGGGCAGCCTTTCGTTGACTTCAGGTCAGAGAGTCTAATGATGAGTCTTTATCCTTGCGCTCGTAGTGCATTGACCTCTCTTGTACTCCACCTGTCTCCCCGGAGATGGGCGGGGCTGTGAGAGGGGCGTGTCACAGTGCTTGACAACCATAGGCCCCCTCAGCGGGGAGGGCCATGTAGAATGGCAGCCCAGCTGGGGGCTGAGGACTCTCTAGATCCTGTCAAGTCTCTTGTCGAGTTTAAAATATTAGCTAACCCTTAGCATTCTGTCTGTTAGTGTTCTTCGAAGTTTAGCTGCTGTAGCTATAGTGTATAAATGCCTTGTTCGGCAAGACTGAGAGCTATTAGAATGGTGACCTCACAGTAACCCCAGGTTGCCCAAGGTACTGGTGCCAATTGACTCCCCACCCCCCCCCCCAAAAAAAAAAAATAATAATAATAATAATATTAATAAATAAATAAATAAGTAAAATGAAATAAAATAAAATAAGTAAGTTAAAAGCACACACACACACACACACACACACACACACACACAAACAAACACACTCTACAGCAAACAAATAAACACACAAGAACAAACCAGATTTGATTGAGATACTTATAGTAGTAAGAAAACAAAAACACCCATATGATTTTCCAAATATATGTTTCTCAAGATGTAAAAAATACTATGTTCGTTCAGATGTGGCAAGTTATCGGGGCAATGTTTTATGACTTCTCCTGACTGATTCAATTTTATGTGCCAACCAAGACTATCAGTCATGATCCAATGCACACCAGACGAGCATCTCACAAAGTCCCAAGTCAAGTTCAGATCTAATGAACTCTGTTTAATCCTTTATTGCATCTACCGTTATGCAGAGCGGTATACTGTCTGCTTGGTCGGTGTGATACTGTGGACAACCACTCAGAAGTGGCCGAGAAGACTGAGGATTATCTCTGGCTGAAGGTAGGAAAAACGCATTCTCTGAAACCTTTTGTTTGTGGTTGCCATAGTGCTCTGTCAGGATGACTCCCGGTGTTATCGTTGTATTCCTGCAGGCTCATGCAAGTTACATATTCTTAACTGCCAACTGTTCCTAAAGATTGTGTGTATTTTGTCATGAAAGGAGTTCAATTTAGAGTGGAGTTCTTTTCTTTTTTTTGTAAAGTCTATCAGTAACAAATTCAGTGTGAAAGATTGATGAAGAATCCTTTCTTCCACATTTTTTTTTATTGCACATTTCATTTGGATCCTATCTGTTGTGCTTCTGTGTTGGGGGACGCACAGATAAAAATAATCTGCTGGTTATGGAATTAATGGAATACATATCACCATGTCAATGAGAGTGGAGACTGAAGATGAGATGGAAAAAAAAAAAAAAAAAAAAATTCGCTTGCAGTGAAACGTGCCCGGAAGGTGGCAAGACTCATAAATTGGCATTTATTAATATGGCTCATAGGAGGAAAACATAATCCTTCCAAAGTTTCTAGTATTCTGTAAGGGGGAGACTGATTTCTCAGGGCATTATCCCCCTGTTTCACTACCTTGTTCAAATATTGCAGGTGTTCCCCAATCCAGAAGCAATGACCCCTTAAACCCTGATGATGAAAATATCTTTTCCAGATTAATTTGTCTTTGCTTTTTGTTAGTTTGGTTATATGATAACTTTGTAATGGGCCAATTTCATGTTGTTGTTCCAATTTTTTCCCTCTCCTCATAATCCATGCTCCCCTTGCAGCTAAGCCAAGTTCAATTTGGTGATAGCTCAACGACCGCAGGTCAAAGTTCATCGGATAAGCTGACCTTGCAACAGCTTCAGACCACACTGTTGGAAGAGTACGGAGAGAGCCACTTCAATGCGCACCAGAATCCTTATCTCTACTTCAAGGTCGGTGTAGCGGGCTGACTTTTATCTGAACTCTGTTTGAAAGATTGAGAAAGACGTGCTGTGCCAAACATTCATGCTTCTATCACGTGCAAAGTATTGTTTTAAATTCAGTTAAACTTTCTGTAGATTCCCCATTTTGTCATGGGGATCGTTATCTGAAGTAGGGTTGATACCGTAGGCTCCCCAAACCTTGGAAGTTGTTTTGATAATGAGGGATTGTACAGCTCTCAAAAGTCTTGTGCGAAAGTTAGAGGTCATGAAAGGTCACATGTTAAAAGTTTAAACTTTTCCACACTCTCACTTGGTTTAGTAAGTGATGGATTGTTTTTAGTGAAAAAAGTATGGGTATGCTTCTTGTACATAATTACTCGTGTACACTTTACCACTGATTACCTTTCTGTGTTCAGCTTTTAAATTCTGTTCCATTTATCTATTTCACAAGTCAACAGTGCACTCAGAATTGTCGTAACCGGGCAATAATCAATAAAATAGTTGTCATAAGTCATAATAGCTTTGACTTCATTTTATCCGTGTTGCTGTTAAAGCAGGTTTATCTTTTTTTCACTGAATTGTGGCCAAAAGTTTTATATTCAGTATTGTTTATACCCCTCTGGTTACATTTTTGTGAAAAAATTGACAAAGATACAGCATGTCATTGATAGACCTGTCATCATGATTTCTTTTGTGTTTGTGTTTCATATTTCCAGATACTGTTTCTCTCAGCCCAGTTTGAGAGTGCCATAGAGTTCCTGTCTCGAAATGACGGTGGCCTGCGAAGCCATGCTGTGCATGCGGCGATTGTCCTCCACGAGCTTGGGCTGCTGGCCCTACCGGAGAACATCCAAGCACAACTCCGTAAGCTCCTTGGACTTACTGCCAACTTCCTCTGCCATGCGATCTCTTATCTTTCTCGTCTCTTGTGACACGTTGAGATTGCCAGGATCGGTTTTCCTGTTGGCGATATAAGCAAAACCTTTTCTGAATGTTGCCACTCTCTAGATTGCATAAAAGTCTCTTCACTTGGCAGAGATGAGTCTGAAAATACCTCTGTATTCAAATTTTCAGTCATCGGGTCTTGAAATGGTGTACATTGGAGATGGTGGATATGCATTACTGCAAAGTTCTATTTATGGGGCAGGCTCATGGATAAGCTGCACCCTTACTGTGGAAGTTGTCCAAAAAAAAAAAAAAAAAGAGAAAATTCCAACCTAAGTCTTATGTGTGTTTGTACACAGGACCAGAGTATGTTAATTGTGTACATGCCACTATAAAACCTTTTCTCTATTGAATGGGAATATAAATGCCACCAACCAATTTCTGCAATGTTTTTGAAAAGCCACTAGCAAACTCTTCATCACATGTGGCAAATTATGATAATATGGCAATGATGATAGAGTAAAGTAAATATGATACATTGATTTGCTGAATGCTACTTGGTGGAATTATTTGAGTGATAACTGATTAGAAAATATTCTTTTATTTCATTTTGACAGTGAGTAGGAATCCACAAGATCCGGAGCCAATGCGACGCCTCAACTTTGTGCGCCTCATCAGTATGTACACCTCAAAGTTTGAATCAACGGACCCAAGAGAAGTGCTCCAGTATTTCTACTTGCTCAGGTTGGTTTGCTTGCAGGTTTAGTTTTCCTTTCAGGCACA